>NC_081797.1:16571410-16651027 GCF_963082965.1 Carassius carassius | reverse complement strand
GGCTGAAAACGAAACCCAGTGAAATTTTGCTGAAGTTGAACTCAAAGCAAATGTAGGGAAACCCTGGCCATATTTAAGCTTTATTATGCAGTGTAAGCTGTGTTTGCCAAAGGAGATCAAACTAGCAGCATATAAAATCTCAACATCAACCCTTCGCAAGCATGTATAGGTAAGGATTGCATTGTTAGTTAAAATGAAGCTTTGACAGGTTAGCAAAAGGTTTTGCTTAAATTACAGAAAAATGTATATATTTAAATCATTTCATATAGTAAATCAATATCACATGAAGAGTGCCATTTTTTTCTCTAAACATCAGCATGATTACATATTAAAAAAAATTACAACTGTTCAATAAAACAAGAAGAAACCTGCGTTTTAGACACCAGATTTCCTGTTTTTGCTCTGTTTCGGCAAATAAAATAATTCCAAACACTGCCACCAGAGCACAGTTTTGCGTGTTTCGTTCCTGAATGAATCAACCGTTTAAATGATTCGGTTCAATCGCAATGACTCACTGATTAACAGTGACTTGCTGACCCCTACTGGCAGTATTAAGTATACTGGCAGTTTTAATTTCACATTTAAAGTGTCTTTTTGATTTCAAATGAGTATTCAAGATTTTATGTCTTATATATCAAAACATTATTTCTGCATTTGTAACTGCAGGTTAAATGCATTCATGTCCTGCATTAAACAGTGTGTAATCTAAATGCCACTTCAAATGAAGCTTCTGTGTTTCCTCTGCATTGCAAAGATTAATTTTGTTGAGACTGATTTAATTTGCCTAGTAACAGCCCAAATGTCTTATTATTCTAAATAACGCATTCCTTTAATTAAAAACAACTAGTTTGAGATTTAAAGGCCTATCACAGGGGTGTCAAACTGAGTTCCTGGAGGACCGCAGCACTGCAGAGTTTAGTTCCAACCCCGCTTCAGCACTCATACCATGTACTTTTCAAATAAGCTTAAATTATTATATTAGCTGGATCAGATATACATTTTAAATGTACATTAACAATTTTTAACTTTTTACTTGAGTAGATTTTAGACTGGTACTTTTACTTTGTAAAATTTTATTAAAATAATGGTACTTTTACTTGAGTAGAATATTTTCATACTCTTTCCACCTCTGGCAATCACTCGAACAACTTCAAAGCAATGCAATGAAACACCCTAGCAGCCACAAAGCAATGCAATGAAATTCTCAGTCAGAAAACCCTCGCAACTGCAAAGAAACACAATAAAACACTCAAAACACCCTAGCAATCTCAAACCAATGGCGTGTAACACTCAGAACACCTTAACAATCAAAAAGCAATGCCATGTAACATTCAGAACACCCTAACAATTGTGAAACAACAAAATGTAATGCTCAGAACACCCTAGCAACCAAAAAACAATGCAATGCAACACTCAAAACACCCTAGCAATCACAAAAAAACGTAATATAACGCTCATAACAACCTAACAATCACAAAGCAACACAAAAAAACACTCAAAACACCCCAGCAATCCCAAAGCAATACAATGTAATGCTCAGAACACCCTAGTAACTGCAAAGCAATGCAATGAAATGCTAAGAACATCTTAGCAAACACATAGGGACACCTTTGCAACTACCCTGGCATTGTGGTGTGCAGAATTAGCATGTTCAAACTCGCATTTGCTTTAGAAAATATTCCTGCTTGACACTTTGAATGACAGCATGTTCACAGGCACTAAACATGTATTGAAGTTCTCCATTTTATTAAAAGTTGGAACTGAGGGGTAAATTCTGAGCTTTTAAAATTTGCAGTAAACTAATGCAATCCTTATTGCACGTGTGGCAATTTATGCATGCAATTAGGGCTAAGTACTAGCTGTTGAAGGAAACTTATTTCAATGCCCTATAATGATGATGCAAATGGTTTTGTTTTCATTCACTACTAACTGAATTCTTGTCCTCGAAACAGAATACCTCCTCAGAAGATTTTTGTAATCCATTTACCGCATAGCTAAATGCAATTCTTTCTGAAAAGACTGAAACAAAAACACCTTTTTGATTCTTGATTTCATACAGTTTTTTTCAGTGAATGCAATTTCAGTGTTTCAATGAAATGTTATAACAAGGTCTTTCATTCATGAAGATATGCTGCTTCTGTAAAACTCTTTCAAACAGTAGTATGCTAATGCTGTAATTATATTAAGTTCAATGAATAGCATAGTAGCATCTCCTAATTAAATATGGTTATTTAGCTTTTTTTGATTCAGGTTTGTTTACATTTTGTATTCAATTTGTCAGTTTAGTCAAGGAGTCAAGATGCAGATGTTATAAATGACAGCTGAAGTTCCTTCAAATTGACATTATTGTCTTTAAAATACTAGCTCTCACTTACAAAGCCCTTCATAACCTTTTCCTTCATGTGTATCTGAATTACTTCAACCTTTTTGCAAATGTAGTAAATCGTGTAGTATTCTATACATACATAATAAATAATGCTGAGTATACATATACTATAAATAAGTATTGTAGAATGATAGTATGCTTTTTTTTCAGTAAGTAGAGACCAAATGCAATCCGCCCAGGCTTTTAGTGCCATCTACTGGTGGATGTGCCATTAAAACAGAACATTTCATTGCAGCAGTGTTATTTCAGTATCATGGAGATACTGTTATGCTTTTTTCATATTAGAATTAAAAGATTTTGTTTTCATTTAGTTAAACCAATTTATTAGTTTTGCTAAATATTTAGATCTATAGTTTTTTTTTCAGTTTTTACTTTATTGCATAAAGTTAAACTAAATGAAAATAAGAATGTTTGCCTTGCCAAAAAAATAACTTTATTTCTAGCTAATAAGCATAATATTATATATATATATATATAGCATGAGTAAATGTTTTTCATTTTAGGTTTAGTTGACTAACAGTTTCATGACCCTGAATGGACTTAGACAGAGAATGTAACATTATATGTTTATTTTCCATCAGGTAGAGTCAAAATAATATAAAAGTAATACAAAATGAAGCAAAAACTATTCATTTTAAACTTCAAAAACAACCACCTTCAGAAATCACAACTATTCATGTTTGCATGATTGATTGATTTCTAAGTACAGTTTTTTTTTAGGAAGCCTAGTGTTTGCTTTGCATCAAATACAAATCAAGTACACTAAACATAGTAGCTAAGGGGAAAAAAATAAGGCAAATTTGATATAAATACAAAATAATTGAAATGTTTTACCCTTATAAGTCAAGAAAAATTAAAAAAAAATATATAAAGAGAAGTAGATAAAAATGAAAACCTGTAAAATACTGGACTGTAGTTCTGTAGTAGTCACTTTAGACATGACAAAATAATTAACACATACAGAGTGCCTTTGTACACATGGCACAAGGTTTGGTTTAGTTCACAAATTTACCAAACACCACGCACAACTCACTATACAAAGACAACTGTCTGTTTTGTGTAACTCTACTGGCATCTTTCCTCTCACTTAACTTTACAGTATAAACAAGGTTTTATCTACTGTTATGAAGTTATGAAGATCAGGGCACAAAAAACATAGCGGGTCTTGGAGAGGACAGTGACCTTAGCTTTTGCTGGTGTGGCTGAAATATAACATTCACATCTGTTTATGTGATTAGATCATGTATGACAGATATCGATATTGCATCTGTCAGTGTTTTCTAATTAGGTGACTGTCAGAAAACAAATGGAAATTTTTATACATCCGGTCCACTGAAAGACACAATGTGGATGTCAGTTATAGGGACGAAACCTCAGCCAAAGCTTTGCACAGGAAGTCCTGTCTTACCAAGCCCTACTAGAGTGTACTAAACATCACATTGTGGAACAATTTACACTCAAAACACCCACACACATTATTTAAAATGTCAACAACAAAAAAACACAGAAAAATCTCCAAACGTTCATGAATAATATCACACGTGGGTGTCCTGACGTTTCACAGTTTTTGAGATGATTGAAAGTATTTTACAAGCCTTGATAGAGACATTGAGATGACATATTACATATACTGTACACTATTATTTTGATCTATTTCATACTTTAACTGTTAGATTATATCATGCTCTCTATCAGATGTTTCTGTGATTTAGCCCCTCTGCAATCCCTTCTTTCTCTCCCCCTCCTCCCTTCTGTGCTCTCTCTCTCTCTCTCTTTCTACTCTTGGTAGTCTTGCCTCTCTCTATCTCAATGTTTACACACATGCACACACATGTATGTCCTCATGAGTTCAGATGTTCAGACCAGGATGGGGGCGATATGCCTGAAGGTTATTGTGTTCGGTCTGTCCGTTTGCTTTAGAGTTGAGGTATCCTTGGCCAAGTGTTCGCCTAATATGTCCAGAACTTCCCGGCCTTACTTCCATTTTATATAAAATACAGATGTGATCTAGAGGCAGCAGGAAGGAAAACCCTTTGTGTGCTGGACATTCCTGTATAATAGTGTACAATTCATATTGGATAAACTACTACACCATCCCTTGCAATGCAACTATATAATGTGTGGATGTAATAATAAACTTGGAAGAAGAAAAATAGCTTCATGTTCATCATTCTTTATGGGCCCAGGCAAGAACTGAAAATATTCGGACGGCATCGAAAGATAAAGATAAAGAAACATGTTATTTAACAAATATGAGCTCGATTTTTCTATCTTTATACAGCTGTTCATCACTAACCAGCTCCTGTAGACTAAATTCAGTTGAACTGGAAGAACGAATTAAATAAATGTTCTACTATATATTACAAATCCACAATTTTCAAGTCTGAAAGAGTTGAAATAATCTCTAAATATCTGTCATTTTGAATTTCACACAGAAACTGCTTGTTGGTGCATAATAGAGTAAATATTTTCTGAAAAAAATTAAAATACAGTACATCACTACCAGAGTAATCAATAATTAATGACACAGTATATATATTGTACTTGAGACAATAGTACTTTATAATGTGCTTTACTTGTTGGGTTTAAACCAATGGGGAATAAACCACCCAGAAACCATATTTTACATAAAATACTAAAATTCTGTCTGAGATTATACGCAAAATAACTGTTACGATTTCAGTGACAACGAAAAAGTAAAAATATCAGCCTTCATCGCAGATTCAGATCATAATGGATTGAAATCCAAGCCTGTAGCTAAGAGCACACTAAATATTTACTCTGTATGAGAAATCAACAAATGTACAACATGTACATGTACAAATATTTCGTCCAGTTGATTTCGTTAGCCAAACCTCGGCTACAGTACATCAGCAGTAAAATGAGATAAATCCTCAAAACAATGTTAACAAACACAACCACACTCACTAAAACATCAACAGCCTTTAACCCAAACAAAAATACATAACTTAAACAACGTAAACATGGCTTTTCTTGTATCTTCACATTAAAGAAAACTTCCTTTGAACTTTCACTTGATGTAAAGCGCTCAACACCAACAATGGAATGTTTATAAACTTCCCAGCTAACAGAAATGTCCTTAGAACGTTTTGCTAACAATCCCATCAAGTTATGAAAGAAAATTCTCTGAATGTTCAAAATCTAAATCTTTACGTTTTTTAAAAGTTTAAAAAGCTTTTTTTCTTAGTGACAAATTTTTAAGGAACATTTCGCAAACATTATGTGAATGTGTTCCCCGAACATTCTAAAACAAGTAGTAATCTTTAAAAAATGTTAGATGAACATCCAGCTAAAATGTTTTAAAAGAAAAACGTTCTTTGAATGATGCATGAATAGCATAGATAACATTTAAGAACATTATTAAAGACCAGATAACTTTGAACAAACATTGGACGTCACTAGAATGTTTGTTCATAACTTTGAGAGAACATTGCCAAAGTTCTCAGAATGTTTCCGGTTAGCTGGGTTTATATTTTCTCAACTACAGGATCAAGTAAATACCCGTCAATGTAGTTCCAAAAGCTGGTAATTTCTTCTCTTCGTGCATAAAACATATGTTTAGTCATAAGATGTGAGAGTAAAGATGCGTTTGCTAAATAGTGGAAATGTGTTCTTGAATATTAACAGCCAAACAAAATATTGAAGTGGCTTGCAAATACCACACGGAAAAATCTGAGAATCTAGTTACTATAGAAACATAGTGAGTTTTGGAATGTTTCCTCACTGGTGCTCCAGTTCAGCCATGTTTGAAATACAATAAGTGGAGAAACACTACATAACCGTTAATTAAATCTGCCTTAATACCACATGGTGAGACTGATTCTTTTCTTTTTGAATGGTTCTAAAAACCGAAAGTGACTCTTTAACCAATCACACACTTTTAAAACAGTTTAAGGCAAAGCATATGTATTGTTGTACCAGTGGAAATTCGAAATTCAAATTATTGACTTTATCCTTCTGGAAAGCCCTCCCAAATACCCTGTTTCTGTCCCCTCCCCTTACTGTGGCTGAAAGGGATCTACATTGGCTCGTCGTAGTTGTAAGTTGGTGCGGTTGAGTACTGCTGACCCTGCATGCCCCCCTATATAGCCCCCATAGCTGCCTGCTGGACATGAGGGTTCTTCCAAGCACCAGAGGTCCATTCTTCCTGAGCCTTGCTCATGCTGCCCCCGCTGCCCCGGTAGAAGTTGTGAACCTGACACAGAAGAACATTTTATTGCTCAAATGTTGTACTTTTATAGCGCAGAAGATCACCTGTCCTTACCAAGCATCAAGTTGTTTATTCACTTTGACTATATCAGAATATATTTAATATACAGATTGCTTTCATTTAACTTTGCTACATATCTTCTTTGTTCAGGAATCCCAAGAAAAATAAACCCAAAATTAGACACGAGGATATTTAAATTGTGCCCGATATGTAAGTCAGTAATTTTTTTCATAGAACCATTAAGCACTAAATATTTGATAACAATAATAGTCTAAAATAATCTAAAACATTTTCGGTTAATATCGTAACCTCGGTTCCCTGAAAGCGGGAACGAGACATCATGGATCTTCTCCGTTTATGGGAACTCCTTCCCTTCAAACCTTTCCTGAAGTACTATTGGCTCACGCTAGTCCAAATGACTGGCCAATTGTCGCAAATTATGCAGATTCCATGCAAATATTGATGAGCTCAAGAGGCAGTATAATGCAGTGCATGTGACACTTATGTCAGGATTTGATACTGAATGCCACTTAGCTGGTCGAGATTCAAACGTGGCGATCTCTGCAATGTCTCGTTCCCGCTCTCAGGGAACCGAGGTTACGACAGTAAACGGAAACATTCCCTCTCGAGCTTCACTAAACATTGCGGAGCTGCTCTGCTTATCGGAAAGATATGTTTCCCAGTAGGGAACGAATCAAGGCAATAGCGGCCACATAGATTTTCAGAGATGACGGAAGACATCCACTATCCAGCCTGTACTTCGAAAACACAGAACATCCAACATTAAGCAAGCTTTCAGATTGATATGAACATCAAGAACACTCCCCATTTTAGGGCATACAAATGTTTCGTGGAGGGCGCCCATGCCTCCGAGAGCATGCCAAGTCCCAGCAGCCTCTGAAATCCCTTCAAGTGAACCTGAAATAGCACCGGGAATACAAAATGGCCACCGAGCGCTCCCGAGAGAGGTGAGTGTCTCCGCCAAGTCGAAGTGAGAATGCTCTTCTACATGTTCACACATAGACCTAGGGACTCCAAGTGATGGAGCTGCTTGTCTATATGACTGACTAGCCTGTCCCGTCAATAAGCTAAAATCAGCCGATCATCCAGATAGTTCAAAAAGCGCATTCTGCTACTATGAAATAGCGCCTGTAAAACCTGCTCTCCAGCTCACTTGGATGGACTCGCTCTTTCGCTCCTTTTTTTTCGAGCAGGCCGCATACCTCTTGTCTCAGAACCAGGGCCCTTTAATTCAGACACAAACTACCTGTGACGAGTGGGGCGGGGCCGAGAGCAGTGAGAATCCAGCGAGGCCAGTGGAGTGATTGGGAAATGAGTGACACCTGCTCCACTCACCGATCTCCTCCGTGGGACGCGAGACCGGTGAGTGGAGCAGGTGTCGCTCATTTCCCAATCACTCCACCGGCCTTGCTCCATTCTCACTGCTCTCGGCCCCGCCCCATTCGTCACAGGTAGTTTGTGTCTGAATTAAAGGGCTCTATCACACCGAGTAGCCAGCGTGAGATTCTGGGAATAATTTTCCACAAATTCAGGAACTGACATAGTGGCTTTAGCGGCTTGGTCGTTGGATGCACTGGCAAGTGCTGCGCGGCCATAACCTGTGTACCATAACCTCTGCACACACGTTTATCAAGCACAAACTTGAACAATTTCGGGACAGCTTGTGGCGCTTGGGCACTGGGCTAATCACGCACTGCTGGAAAGCATGGGGAGTGAGGCCGGAGGGAGTCACTGGGGTATTAAGGAGACCTTTATGGTCCGCGTCCTTGAGGTCAGCTTAGTTCAACCACAGGTGCCTCTGAAGGATGACCATGAAGCCCAGCACCTTACCAATCTTCACTGTCATCAAAGCGAAGTCCATCACTGCACGGGGGACTAACACCCTCTAATCAGTTTGCTGGCGAGAGGATCTAGCATACCAGGGGTAGAGCTTACTCTTACTCTGGAGCTCTGGGTAAGCTTGAGCAGTATAAAAAAATTGATATTTCAATATTTGTTAACTATTAATGTTATTAAATTAATTGTGTATTTTTTTAATTAAATATTGTGGTTGATATGTAAGCCGATAATTATTTTAATAGAAACAATCAATAAATTGAAGATATTAATAAGTAAAATATATATATATATATATTGCTAAAGACCTCTGTTACTAAATAGTAGTGTTTTAACAATTTATTTATTTATTTTGTAAATCTGAGCACAGTTCAAGACAAGAAAATGTGAGATTGCTGAGGATTTTTGTGCAGGAGAAATTACTGTAATTAGTGTGTCGGAGAAAAATTATCTTAATCAACAAAAAACATTATTGTTAATGTTAAGGTATTACAGCATACATTCGTAATTGCTTGAATTTTAGGAAATATCATGAGATCTGTGTATATTCAAAACAATGATGATGGAGGAACAGTAACGGTACCTTGGTGAGGGCAATGAACGAGAGAACAGCCACGACAGTGAACATTATGGTTGGAATCAGCATAACAACAGCAGAGCCAATGTTATTGCCGAACAAAGAGATGGTGACAAGCCAGCCACTGTAATACAAACACATAAAGAAGACATATTCTCCTCATTAACAAGATACATGCAAAGCTTATATAAATTCAGAATAGAATGTTACATCCTAATATAACGTAAACAGACCATAATATATGTGCACTAATAATATTACATGACGCAAGAGACTGCATGAGTCATTTGAGTTTCTATAGGGTAACTCAAACTGGAACTGACCCAGATTTGCTCTACTACATTATATGTGTCCACACTACTGCTGGGTTACCAACAACCCAGTTTGGGTTGTTTTGCCAATCACTTCTGGGTTAAGTATGGACAAACCTAGCATTTTGAGTTGTTCATTTAACCCATCACAATAGTTTGTTTATCTACCTATCTATCTAATTTCTTACACACAATAAGCAGTTCTTACCATACTCCCCATCCTGGGATTCCAATAGTCTGGATGATACTAATCACCACTTGCGCCATGAAGACGAAAAAGAATGCCATGAAGTTGAAAGAACTGTCCGTCCTATGAAAGAAAGTGTAAACTTCATTAGGGTTGTGCACAAAGACATGATTACAACTCAAAGACTATTTTATCTCGGAAGCCACAAAATGAATTGAACTCACTTGAAGGCCTTGTAGATGGGCCTAAACCAGCACACATATGAGCAAGGGGTGAACAGTATCAGCCACAGAATGGCCAACCCAAAATTGGTTCCCCCGCCCCCTCCACACATCCATGCTAGACAGCCAATCAGGTTCAATGCAAGGGTGGCACTATTTACTGTGAGTGAACACAAATTTGAGCTTCATTTAAAAACTAATTTCATTCAGTTAGAACTAAATATTTTTTATATATAATATAGCATTTGTTTTATAATTTGATGTTGTAGGTGAATCCATTACAAGGAAAGCCAAAATTACCACATCTACCAGAACAAGGCAGATACCAAATCTATATGACTTATATCTATATAAGTAATCTAACTCAAAACTATAGTACGTTTTAGATACTAATACATATTTGCATTTATCTCCACAAACACTTACTTTCTCGACTCCCAGACCACATTTCAAAATAGTTCCCAATTTGTGAGCCAACAAAAAAAAGGCATTTTGTAAATATTTTACAAGTCAAAAGCAAATCTAATGCTTGCGATTCTCATTAAAGCATAGTAAACTGGACAGCTACACAAGAGTGGCGTGACAAATTACAAAACCTGTCTGTACAAGTTTTCCTGTGTCTGTTTCTCTCAGTGTTTAGAGTGAACACAAAAGTGACAGTGTAAAGGCAAATAAAGCTACATGATTGCAATCTACACACCACAATGAACAATGACATGCACTGAGAATATTGCAAAAATATACAATATATGCTGAAATATGAACGTACATATCCATAGGTAATACAGTCGTTTGCACATTGTACGATGCTGGTCTGGGATCTCATTGAAGTCTTGGTAAAAACATGGTTTCAGTGGAATGAACCGTGGAAGAGGTGGAAAATTGTTTTCTGTGTGGAAAAAAAAACACAAATTAAAACTCATTTAGTTGTGGTTCACCAACAAAGCTAGTACTATTTGGACATGTACCGTTGGTAGGACCATGCAGTACATTACAGTAAATAATACCACGATACTTGAATATGTTAACAATTCAGGTTTGTTTAAGAAAATTGTAAGCTCTCACCTGCCATGGAGATTCTTTTTTAAGATCACCAACGTCAAACTTTATAATTTAAAAACCTGTAGAAACACACATTACAGACACATACTGAATGAAACGCTGTAGAGAGAGTTTGTTCATAATAAAACAGGTTATAACCTCATTAGCATATATTTCAGTGTGAAAGGGAAGCTTATACTTTGAAATCTATCGAAACTTAGTGTAACCCAACAGCATGGTAACAGTGAAACAACTTGAGTAAACACAAATTAGCACACAAGCCAGATCCCTAGTAAAGCAAATGATTCCTTATACAGTATTACAAACATGACATCTACTGTATAAACCTTAAGCAGCCTGCAAGACTGACCATGTTTACATGCACAATATTTTCAAAATGGTTAATATTCTGATAATACAGAAATGTATTTACTTATTAAAAAAAATGTAGCTTCAAAGTTATTTCTGAGGTATTACTTTGTGTTTGTAAAATAAAATGTAAACATATATTTACCCCAAAAAAGTAATTTTATAAATCCAAAGCTTACAAATCTTAAAATGATTTCTACAAGCCCACAGGAAATGTCCAACTTTTCCTCCAAACTGACGTCAGCTCGACTGAACCTCGCTTTATTTTCTTATGTTTAGAGAGTCACATAAAATATTAATTGACTGAAAATTTTCCAAACGAGATTAATATTCCAAATTCAGATTACTAACATTTTTAGAAAACTTTACATATACTGGTTTAATTTGTTCATGGCAATAATGATGCTAAAATAAAACAGAAATATAACAATATTTCCAAACATATAACCCTAGCGACTGCCGACTGCATACTGTAACGGTGGATTGTTATTATCATAACCTCTGATTTGATCTTTCAAATGTATAAGGAATACATGGTATACATGACCACATACAGCTGTCAAGACGACACGATTAGAGTAAACAGAATGAAGAATGATTCGAACTATTCGAACCTTGCTAGCGATTATTATAAATAGTTTATTTGTAGCAAATATTCACCACCATTTATACATAGAAGCTATATTTTAACCAAATGGACCCTTTTCCAGTGTTGCCAGAACATTTTTAGAGAAAGTTGCTAAAGGAAGGTCGATTTGTTGCTAAAGGTTGCTAAATGACGTTATGATGTCATTGCTCGATGACGTCATTAGATTATATAAAAACTCAAAATTGCATCACAACATGAAATTTCAGCAATAAATTGTATATGTTAATTTAAATTTGTTTGTAAAATTACTTTATATAATTTATATAATAAAATAATAAAAATTACATTTTTCTTAATTATTACAATTTTAAGTTTTGTTTTTCTTTTGCTTTTTTTTTTATGCTTTAAGCAGTGTGTTAGTAGTTATGCTACTTTTAAGTCTTTTAGAAGCAGGGCACAATCTACTAAGTTAATATAAAATAATTTTCTGTATTGTTTTTTACCTGCGTTTTAAATTACGCATAGGGTTTTCAGGTTACAGGGTTACAATGTATGATGGATAATGTGCTGGAAAATTAGTATCTTTTCCATTTTCCTTACAGTGTACTAACTAAACAACAATCACATGTACAAGCTGCTAACAAAGTGTATCTTAAATGAACAATTACTCAAATATTATTATTATATATAACTCAATACACATTATGCGTGACTGCTAGGCATCTGCGGTTTCCTATTTTTATTTTTATTTTTTGTAATTTGGATGGAAAATGTGTCCCTTATCAAAGTCACTTATCAAAAGTTGGCAAATAAATGTTACAAATTTGCAACATTTAATGCTAAGTGCTTTTGGAAGAAAAAGTTAGTGTTGTCTAAAAAGTTGCAAAATTTAGCAACGAATAGGGAAGGGGGGACGGTACATTTGACCTTTGGTGGTAAATCTGATATATTTGTGATACTCTCACATTCACTGCTCTTCAAGTTCATGAACCCTTTTCACATTTCCGGCTTTCTCAACAACGGAAGTCGTGGTTAACTTGAAGATCAGTGATTAGCAAAAAATTGAGAGAGACTGACAACGGAAGTCAGAAGAGAGAACGATGTCAAACTTACCGTCCCTCCCCCATTAGAAACACTCTCGGTTTGGGTTTTTTTTTTTTTTTTTAATTTGATGCCAAGGTAATATATTAGAAATAATAGTGTTATAAATGTAAAAAAAAAAAAAAAAAAGATGTAAATACAAATATGAAAAACTTTCGAGGATTTACGATGCTGATGTCCGTTATCACGGATCATCACAGTCTTGTGAAAAGGGTCCGTTATTTATGATGTAACGTTAGCGTTTACACGTAGATATTATTATCAATTTTTTATTTGTAGCGATTATGATCAATTATTATTATCGAGCCAAACCCGGCTGCAGTGTGAAGGTGCATATGAAACGTTAATCTAGTTGCCATAACGTTAAAAGCTATTCATCCAAATGGGAGGTATCATTATAAAACGCAAGATTAGACTCGAAAGAGAAGAAAAAAGCAAAAGAATATTTAGCGAGAGCATTTCACTAATTTCAGAGCGGTGTGGAGGTCGAGCTGAGCGCCCTTTAGGAGAGAGGATGGAGCTGAACAGCGAGGTTTATTCAGCAGTGCGAGCATTTCTGATATCACCTGCATGTAAGATACACTACATCTGTTCTGAGTACGTTACATAAATGTGGAAAACACCGGTGAGAAAGTGAAAGCCTCGGTGGAAACCGTTCCCCTTACCTTCTCGTGCGTTCACGCAGGAATTGTTGCCCCTGCACGCGTCCTCTCGCATCTAACAAACACGTTTCCCGTCAGTGATCGATGCACTTGTGACGGGGATGTTCTCCACATCCGTTATCTCACTTAGGAGACAAACAATCACGTCACGGTACTCCTACACACGCACGCGCGTCCATGAGCATCCGTTCCGCGCGCGCGATGCTGAATTGTTCAGCCTCTAGTCTAGACTCTCACGATACTTCGCTCCGACGCGAGTCCGCTCTCCGCGGTCCTGAAGCATGTACTACGTACTACATTAAAGTAAGAAAATGAGATTGAGAGAGGAATAAGTACTACCTTTAATGTCTGGTATGCAGTCATGTGACATGTGTACACACACACACACACACACACGGTGACTGAAGAAAAGGGAAGTGAATAGTGACTAGGTAAGATAATAAGTTTAACAGGGAATATAAAGAAACGGCAACGAACACATTGAAAAATTACAATTTTGAAGTAAAAACGGAAAAACAATTTTCTTGTAAGAAAAAAAAAACCTTGCAACGGTCTATTTACAACATCGAAGGTTCAGTGTTATTTTACAGTGAAATAATCACAGTTCATAACATAAACATTAGTAAGAGACATGTTTGGAGGAAAATGAGAAGGATGATAAAACACTGAAAGTTGAAAGAAATCAATAATTTCTAGTTCTTAAAAATATCATTTTTGCACAGGAATCTTACGTAGGAAAAAATATTTCTTAGAATAGATGCTTACAACTTATCTGTAGCTGTATTTGCTTATAAATATCACAGGAATTTAAATATTACAGTCATTTGTGTATATATAATTTATAAGTATTTTTGATTTATTAACTCCATTTTAAATGATTGATGATCAGCTGACTTTCTCAGACCACATTGCTAAAACTGTCCGATCCTGCAGATTTGCTTTATTCAACATCAAGAAGATCAAACCCTTTCTTTCGGGACATGCTGCACAACTCCTTGTTCAAGCTCTTGTTCTGTCCAGGCTGGACTACTGCAATGCCCTCTTGGCAGGTCTTCCAGCCAATTCTATCAAACCTTTACATTTAATTCAGAACGCGGCAGCAAGATTAATTTTTAATGAGCCAAAAAGAATACACGTCACACCTCTGTTTATCAATTTGCACTGGCTTCCAATAGCTGCTCGCATAAAATTCAAGGCATTGATGTTTGCCTACAAAACTACCACTGGCTCTGCACCCATTTACCTAAATTTGTTACTTCAGACTTATGTGCCCTCTAGAAGCTTGCGTTCTGCAAGTGAACGTTGCTTGATTGTGCCATCCCAAAGAAGCACAAAATCACTTTTACGGACTTTAAAATGAAATGTTCCCTCCTGGTGAAATGACCTCCCCGACTCAATCCGGACAGCTGAGTCCTTAGCCATCTTCAAGAATCGGCTTAAAACACATCTCTTCCATCTTTATTTGACCCTCTAACTTTAACACTCACTATTCTAATTCTATTTGTTATGAGTCTGGTTCTTCCCTCTGTCTCTCCTTTCCTTTTCCTCCCTCTGCTGGTCATTACCTCACTCTTTCCCTTTCCCTCTTCAGCTGTTTCTCATTTGTAGCCTTTTCGCTGATCCGTTCCACCTGTTCCCTCTCTAACCCGCTTGCTATTTAATGTCCTCTGTTTTCTTGCCAGTTGTCGGATTATTTCATCGGAGTATGATGCTGGTGGCTTTCTACAAACCCTGCTGTATCCATCTTGTCTTGTCACAGTCTTGTCACAGTTCTGTCTACAGTCAGGTTCAGGTCAGCTACACCTTATCACTGCCTATTAACCTCTCTTCTACTGTGTCCAGCCCTCCCGCTGTCGAGGATCTCCCTGAGCAGCGCTCAGAGCATAGCGGCCGCTCAATATGTGGGGACGAGAGGTCAAGGTTCCGCTAGCCGGTCTCCCTGTTAACCTGCTGCATTCCAGCCGTTCACTAAATCAAGAGAGAGCCACTGACCCATTCATCGAGGACCCTCTACGGAGACCGTCCCGTGATCTATCCTTTGTCCTTAGCTATCTGCCGTTTCTGTTAAGAGTGACTTTTTTCTGCATAACCTGCAGCTACCTGTGTTCCCGTTTACAGAGACTTGTGTCATCGCTCTCTCAATAAACTCTTTCATTGCACTTGGATCCTAGCTCTTCATTACTACACTATTCTTTAAAAAAAATCTAACTACCTTTCTAATCTTTTTATATTCTATTTTCTTTTCATTTATTATGCAATTTTATGTGTGTGTGTGTGTGTGTGTGTGTAAAGACCTCTAACACTAGCTTGCTCTATTCTTTTTCTTTTCTATCTGTTTTCTTTTTATATATTATATTATTTAAAATCCCATGCTATGTGTACTGTGTTAAGCTAACTGAGACTTGTTATAACACTTATATATCATTGCTCTTTTTGTTGTTTTTGATTGCTTCCCCCTTCCTCATCTGTAAGTCGCTTTGGATAAAAGCGTCTGCTAAATGAATAAATGTAAATGTAAATGTACATTTAGCACCTTTTATACAAACGTATTGTTATTGCAACTTAAAGTAATTTGTGTAAATATATAAAATATTACAGTACTTACAGTAATTTCTGTGCATGTATTATATGATATTACGGCATATTATGTTATATTTCTATATATTTAATAAATTTATTACTTTTATACATACAAACATTATTACATTACCAAGTGTAATTTGTGTATAAATGTATGTATATATATATATATATATATATATATATATATATATATGCGCACACACACACATAAATTATAATTATAATATTACAAATATATATCACATTACTTACAGTAAGTTGTAAATATATTTGCAATGTTATATCATATTTCTCTCTATATCTAATACATTTATCACCCTTTATACATAGAGAATGTTATTACTTACAAATGTATTTATTTATTTATTTATTCTTCATTATCTCCAGATTCTGGGCCAGTTATCTCCAGCCTCTGTTTCTGAATCCTGTCCCTCAGCAAAACATGGACTTTATTTTTTTCATACATACCTGTTAACAATAATATAAAGTGCTCTGTGAGGTTACAGTGAAGCGAGATCAACAGCACTCAGACTCGGTGCTGATAACACAACGCTTGACCTCAGATGCTTCTCACTTCACCTCAAGTAGGCCACTTTCCTGATAGTAAAAGAGAAACACAGACAGGTGAACAAGCTACTGTTGATTTGAGATACATGTGTTAATCCTTATCACACAGAAACTTCATTAAAAGTTGTTATATGTTTGTATTTAGGAAGGCTGTGGCATTACATCTGTACAGTGATTGTTCCCATTGGCTTCTCACTGTATGGCGCCCTCTTCCGGTAGACTCTGGCGCGTGCGCGGCGGCGGTTGGACACGTTCAACTTCCGGTGGCTGTCAGATGCCTGAGCGTCGGGTAAAATACATTAATGTGTGGCAAATGTTTGATATTTTATGATGTTCAAGTTCAGAGTGATGAGTACTCGGTTTTGAAGTAATCTGTGTGTTGAAGCTTGAGTGAGTTTCTTCAGTGAGACAGTGGTTGAGCTAACGGCTAGGCTAACGTGCTTCACATGTAAACAAACACAGCAGTGCTAAACAAAGCGACTATTAAACCAACTGTTGCATTTAATCAGTCACATATTCGAAGACCTAGTCTGAGATCAAATTATTAATACGTTTCTATCATGGGTTTGGGTTCGCTATCTGATTTTAACCCAGTTAGCAGCTAATTTGCAAAGCTCTCAGTCTCGCTGAAAAGTTATTCAGTGTTTTACATGAGTTTATCTACATCTGCTGAAATCATATTATATATGAATTATTTAAAACTTAATTTTTAGAGCTAACACAAGATGGCAAGTATACAAATTTATTTAATGGAAATATTATAATGTCCTTATAAATACATGTCATATAATGATAATACCAAGTATTATCTATATATGTTTATCTATGGTAAAATGAAAAATAAAAATATAAGTTATGAACATAATTTAAAATATAATGACGTGTATAATTTTTTCAATGTACAAAATAAATATTGAACAGGTTTATATAAAAATGTAAAATAAATTCATTTATAAATATATTCAATTAATTTAAATTAATAATTTTTCAAGATATATATTGTATACACATGTACATGATATATATTTTGACGCCACTACTCACAGTCTACGTTTTACCTCAATGAACAGCACTTATTATTATAATATAATAAATATTATATATATATATATATATATATATATATATAGTGAAAATATAAAATATAATTATTTATAAATATATAATATGATTTTTAATGATTATTGGGTACTGTATTATTATAGAATATAATATAAAGATAAATTATATATAAATATATATATATATTGACACTAGACTCACATTCTACATGTTTAGCATTCATGGAAATAATTTCTTATTGTCTTTTATTCCTGGGATATCTGTTGTGTGTGTTTCAGTGTTGGGGATGCACCCGTCTCTCCCGTCAGCTGCGGTCAGAGAGCTGGTTTGCTCCTGTCTGCATCGAGACCCTGTAGCGGCGGATCTGCGCTGCAGCCTCTTCGTAGCTGCCGTCCAGAGCTACAGACGCGATTCAGTGCTCAGACCCTTCCCTCCTCGCTACCTTACAGGAGAGGTCAAGGATTTTGAGGAGCTGGTAAGACGCTCGAAGAATTTCAACTCTGTGTTGTTGGCCTTTCCATGTAGACTCATTTCACATGTGTTCCTCCCAGCTAAAGGATGTGGATACTTTGCCAAACGTGAGAGATCTTGTGCGTCTGGGACATGGTGATGGAGATCATCATCTGGCTCTTGTGCACTGGGTTCTGTCCTCCAAGAGTTTTGCTGTAAAGACCCTGCAGAAAGAGGAGGTATTGCTGGACTTCGTTTAGATCTGTGCATTTTCCATATGAATCTGATTCAGACTCCTCTCAATGTTTCTTTAAAAGAAATTCTTGTCATAAGAAGAAAAGTGGTAAATGAAAAAAGAAAGCAATGCAGTTTAATAGTCACTTATTACGAGAGAATGTTCAAAGAGGCATAAGTTTAAATGATGCTAAAAGAACCAGCCGTTTGTTCACGGATGGAGCAACACAAAAAGCACTCTATGTTAGTGATTCACTAAAAAAGAGTCAGTTGTTCAATTCGCTCAGGAATGGGATTAAATCATTTGATTTATTCACTAATACGATTTATAAGATTAATTTTAGTGTGATATTTCATTGCATTGGTGGAAAAATCAGAATGGTAAAGAACATAATACCATATAAAGCATTTGGTTTTGGTATTCTGGACTAGTCATTCAGAGTGTAGACTAGTCTGTTTAGTTTTGGATGTCTCGTAGTTCAATTGTGTTCAATCTCCCTCCATTAGTTTGCCAGACTCAGCAAGCTGACTCAAAGCGAGGGCGTTTCGGCTCCGGCTCCAGACTTCCTCTTCGAACTGCAGTACTGTGATTTGCTCAACTCCAAGTTCGAGCGGACGCGGGCCGGACGAGAGCTCATCTATGGATTCCACGGCAGCAGACTGGAGAACTTCCACTCCATCATACACAACGGATTACACTGCCATCTTAATAAGGTCAGGACGGGCTGCGCTGGTGGATGAGCCTCTCTTAGACCTGTTTTGGATGCTCTCCAGACAGGCTTTTTGATTGTTATAGAAGACTGCGAATAAGTGTGGGACTCTCCCTTATCAGTTCATGTTTAGATGATATGTGGGAAAATGAAAATTATAACTCCAGTGTTGTCTGCTTGTTGGTTCGGCAGTTACACTGTAATTAAAAATTATGTTTGGTTATGATTTGATATTTCAGACCTCACTGTTTGGGGAGGGCACATACCTGACCAGTGACCTCAGCATGGCCATCCTTTACAGTCCTCATGGTAACGGATGGAGGGAAAGTGTTCTCGGGTCTTTGATCAGCTGCGTTGCCTTGTGTGAAATCATCGATCATCCCGATGTGAAGTGTCAGGTGAAGAAGAAAGGTAAGCTGACAAAGGCCCAATCCCAATTCTATTTAATACCCCTACCCCTCCGCCTACCCCTTCCCCTTGTCCCTTGAAACAGAGTGTCAAGGGGTAGGGGAGAAAATATTCCCCTAAGGATTGGGACACCACTACCATGACGTCTCACGCCATCATTCGTCGTCTAGCTCTTACAATACACACATATACTGGTGTGCTGGTGTGCGTTAGAGCCTTTAATTATCGTTCTGTATTAATGAGCTGCTTACTGACACACACACACACACACACACACACACACACACACACACACACACACACATATTGGAAATCGCGCAGCTCTCACACATCCAGGAGAAAATAAACTTGTCAACGCTGCCCCACGACTTTTATCAAATACAGTTTAAATACTGAATCGCTACATTATGTTTTCCAGCGACGAGAGGATACAATCGCTGTTTTTAAGTAAACTTACTCTAAAAAGATACACGCATCTTCCATCTCTCTCTCGAATAGGTAATATTTGAGAAAATGGTTTAGCGATTTCTAATTATTGGGGGGATTAGTCTACGGCAGTTATGGCCCTGATCAGACATATGCTGTGGCACTATCATACAGTCTGTAATGATATGACGTTAGCAAATATTAGCGATTTTTTGCAAAGATTTCTTTGAGTAACATGACCATTATTATGAACTCACAATTGAATGTAACATAAAACAAATGATTACTTTTCGTTAAAATCTTTATGTATGCCAAAAAAGCTTACATTTACGTGTCTTTTTGTTCGCTGTAGCAGCCATGTTGCCGAGATAATTCATACCCCTTCGTTTGAAGTGTGGTCCCGAAAAATCTTCGTTTGAAGGGCTATCTGGTCCTTCCCCTTTCCCCTACCCCTCCAACCAAAAGAAAATCGAGACACCCCTACCCGTTCACGTGAACGCGCGAAACGGAGGGGTAGGGGAAAGGGGAAGGGCTAAAGGGTAGAATTGGGATTGGGCCAAAGTCTAGGGTTAGCTCTGCTAAGCTGCATTTTTTTGATCAAAAATTCAGTAAAAATGATAATATTGCTGAGATATTATTTCTATTTAAAATCACTATTTTCTATTTGAATATATTTTAAAATGTAATTGAATCCTTTGATGTGAAGCTGAATTTTCAGCGTCATTCCTCCAGTCTTCACTGGAGTCTTCACACCAGTCTTTGCTGCTCAAGAAACATTTATTATTATTGTCAGACAGTTGAAAACAGTTATGCCGCTGTATATTTGTTCATCTTTTGTATCATTATAAATGTCTTCACTGTCACTTTTGAGTAATCAAATTAATCCTTGCTTAGTGGAATTGTTAATTTCTTAAGAAAAAAAAAACTAGAGCTATGTGTTTAAGCTGTTGATTCTCTTCTACATTCTTTTCAACAAAATAAAAACAAACACTGATTTGATTTTTATTCAAATTTTGTGTCCAGTAAGATCCCATCGCAGCAGATATCTAGAATTCCTCTCTCATTGTGTGTTCAGACTCTGAGAGCGTTGACCATAAGCGTCTGAGGGCCAGGAACAGTGAAGGAGGCGAGGTGCCTGAGAAATACTTTGTGGTGACCAACAACGAGCTTCTGAGAGTGAAGTACCTGCTGGTGTATTCTCAGAGACGCTACCAATCACGGTGAGTTACGCATTGTTGCATTTCAGCTGAAGCCTTAGCTTTTTCTTTTGTTGTACTTTGATCATTCAAAATACTGAAAGTTATTAGAAATGGTTCACTCGAAATAACTGTTTCTGTCTTCATTCTGTTTTCTGTGGAACACAAATGGAGACATTTTTCCTAATGTCCAAGTCACACTTTTCCTTACAGCACCAATAAATAAGAGACTAAAAGCTGTATTATGCTTTATAGCTGTATGTGATGAACAGACCAAAACTAAGTTATTCACAACCAATCTTCTGATTCAATGGAGTTTTGTGAACGAATCATATAGACTGGTGATGTGATCTGTATCAAATGATTCACTGAAAAGATCTGACTCCAAACAATGAATCAAGATTTTCAGTGAATAACAAATCAAACTTTTATCTGCCATCATATGAATTCAGAAGATTTCTAATATAGCACATATAAGTGGAAAGGTTTACTTTTAGGACACTTTTATGTTGCTTTGTTTTCACTTTGAATCTTGATAGACCTAGTCATCATTAAAGGTATAGTTCACCCAGAAATGAAAATTTGCTTAACATTTACTCACAACTCAGGCTATCTGAGATGTAGATGTTTTTTGTTCATTAAAACAGGTTTGGAGAAATGTAGCATTACCACATGCACAGCTTTTCACTTCACAAGACATTAATTAATGGACTGGACTGCCATGGATTATTGTGATGTGTTTAATCAGCTGTTTGGACTCTCATTCTGACGGCACCCATTGACTGCAGAGGATCTGCTGGAGAGCAAGTGACGCAATGTTACATTTCTCCAAATCTCTTCTGATGAAGAAACAAACTCACCTACATCTTCGATTAACTAGTTCTTTAAATGCACAGAATTGTCATGGTTTTCTGTTAGTTTTAATAACTTGCTGTGTGTGTGTGTGTGTGTGTGTGTGTGTAAGTGCCATTGTCTTCTGATTCCAGACACGCTGAAGGGACGTCGTGGCTCTTCAGACATCATTTCGCCGTCATGATGGGCCTGTATATCCTGCTCCTCATATTCATCGGTGCCTTCAACTCGTCTGCTTTTCAGTCGTTCTGGTACAGAATGTTCCGGTGACCCTGACCGCACACATCACATAATATCCAAAGTGCCTTTAACTCACGAAAGAGGGAAGAAATTGACTCAGGAACGATTTTCTTTAACTCAACATGACATTCCTTGGTTTTTACATGCTATTTTCTTCAGATTCAGAATGAGCACTAATGTTAGCAGATGCAGCCGAGCACCAAGAATGTTTCATGTTAGCATGTAGCCTGTTTTTTCTTTTTTCAAATGATGGGTTCACTATATTAGTTACAAACAAATGATCAGAAAAAGTGCTGTTTTTACCTGCCTTTTCAACGTAGACATTGGTAAAATTGCTGCTTATATTACAAATAATCATGTAGGGAGATATGTGTGCTTTTCTAGTAGATATATTTTAGTTTTGGAGCACGTTCACACATTCTTAGACCACTGTACTATGTCTAGATTAAGTCATGCTGTGGTGGTCAATATCATTAAAACTAATGACAATTAGTCTTGATATTGCATAAATGTCTCTAACTTGAATAAATCCAGAGGATCCGAATTGTGAAATTATTTAAATAAATAAATACAACAATGTTACAGTGTGTTTCTTAAGGGCAGAGTGAAGAGTTTATGGCTCTTGGCGCGATGAACATTTTGTCTGGCCATTGTTTTTATCAGTCAAAAACAAAAGCAGTGATATGTTACTGATAACAAAAGCGGCGTGTTTTTCATCTGGAAAAGCGGAGACTGAATTGTGAGAACCATAGACTTTATTTATATATATATATATATATATATATATATATATATATATATATATAATTGTTTTTACTAGCAGTTTTTGTAATTTTACATTTTATTTACCTTGTCATCTTTATCTATATAGCACTTTTAACAATACAGATTGTGTCAAAGCAGCTTTACAGTATCAAATAGGAAAATAGTGTGTCAATCCAAAAGTGGTGGACACATAATAACTTCCTTTTCATGCATAAAATTAGTTCAATTCATTTGCGCATATATTAAAATCAAAATATTTAAAAAATTTATAAAGTGCTGATTTATTTGTTTATTTGTTGGATGTTTGGAGGCATATTATAAACAGTGTTTTATGCCAACACATTTATCAGAATAAACTGTATCTTTCCTTGATGCAGTTTCATGTGAGACAGACATCAAAAGAACAGTGGACAGGTTGATCTGTTATGGATCAGGGCTTTGTTCTGGCTCATGGATGGACGTCTGATTGCAGGCTCATAAACACATTGTTATTCAGTAACAGGCCAGACTTCAGCGTGTTTATGCTGAAGGGTCAGCCTGACTTTATTAATCCATTATATAAAAAATGTAATAAAATGCAACTTTTTTCATTTAACATTTGCACATACAAAACTTTAAATTAGAATTAAAAAAACATATTATTAGTAGCCATAGAAATGCATGTTTTACTGACAAACATTGTGTTTTAGATTGTATAACAAAAGCTGTACAACAATAATGCAAGTAATTTCAAATCATTATTTATTTATTTTTTTTAAGTCATGAAATGCATTAATAAAAATAGCTGCCTTTTATGCTACATTTTAGAACTGTATGACATTATTTGGATTAAAATGTAGAATCAGTTTGTTGCAGTTGGACAGACAGGAGCCAAACACACAAAGAATCCCGCAGAGTTATTCTGTTGAAGGAATATTGAAATAATTATATATGTTTGTGTGTGTGTGTGTGTGAAATGTATAATAAAATACAAAAATGCATTATAAATATAATTATTTTTACATTAAATACAAATATATATAAATGTAATTTAAGTGAATTTATCAGTAATACTGGCTACAATTCATTTAAAGCATTTTGTCTTAATTTAAAAAAAGCTGAAATATATTTCATATTTATGTCAAAAAGAATGATTACTCGGGATCAAATTCACCTGTAGGTTCTGATGGCAGACGGCTGGGTGTTCTCGCACACACCTGCCGAAGCGATGCAGACACACCTGGTCCGTCGGGGAACAGGACTGAGGACAAGACGGAGGTCTGAGGAGCAGGCAGCTGGAGCAGGTGGTGTGCTGGCAGTGACCTCCACAATCACGCTTCTCCAGCGATGCAGACCTGCAGCCGAGAACAGAGACATCAACAGATGAATCGAAAACCAAGACTTCAAGCAGAAGTTACCTTGTCGAGCATATCTCATTGGGATTTGTCCTGCAGAACTCCCATGTGCACTCAGGTCTGCAGGTGACCGCTTCGAGGACCTCCAGCACTGTTTGGAAAGACAAATCCAAAATCAACACGATAGGCCAAATAATGAAAATACACAATA
This sequence comes from Carassius carassius, assembly GCF_963082965.1. Taxonomy (NCBI): domain Eukaryota; kingdom Metazoa; phylum Chordata; class Actinopteri; order Cypriniformes; family Cyprinidae; genus Carassius; species Carassius carassius. The sequence goes on along the minus strand of NC_081797.1, from coordinate 16,626,457 downwards.
TAATGTTCTGCAGGTCAAAGAAAAAAACAGACAATTATACTGATGGAATCCCGTTACAATACGGATGCAGTTCTTCAGGAAAGCTTGTGGATTTCATCAGCGTCTAGATAAGAACGATCAGAGCTTTGCTTTTATGGGAAAGTGTTCCCAAGATCAAAGGAATCCTTGACTACCGTATCTCTTTTCACAGTTCATAAATTAGATTAACCTTGATGATGCCATTCTCAAGAGTGTGAACATGAACGTAAAGTTAATCCAGAAGCAGGTGCACACACTCTGCAAGAGTAGATTGTACCACAAGAGTTTGGTTTTTTACTTTTAGATGGCATAACCCGACAATTATGATAAACACCATACAAGGGAACCCTTCCTTCAAAATAAAGGAAGCTAAATATTTTATTGCATAAAGAACGATTTATATTTTGGTTTTGTTTTATTTATATTTTTCTCTAACTTTACATTTAGATTTTTTTCTTCAGGCCCCTGTGTCTCTCCAGTCAGGCCCTGGACTCCAGTTTGAAAACCCCCGTTGCATTATTATATTTGCTGTTGCATAATTCACAGGCATCCCACTTTCTGATGAACATATTTCAAAGACTGGTCCACTCGTTAATGCAGAAGCATTTAAAAAAGCTAAACAAAATTAAAAGTCTATAAAAATAAGGGGGCTAATGCAACCATGGAACCATAGAAGCGGATGAAGAACCTTTATTTAGACCCATACATCTAGACAGATTAACTTGACATCTCCAGCTTTAGGGATACCTGATTTGCAGGTTCCCTTGCGTTGCGCTTCTGGTTTTCCATCTGTTTCTTCTGGGTAGATACAAACCATCCCTTCATCACATTTCCCCAGGTAGTCCCAGGTGCCTCCACAGCTTTCTCCCGAGAGTTTAGCACAGGCTGGACAACAACCGCAGATCCCAGAGCTGATTCCACCCTGACACTGGAGCTTCAGCGCTCGACGAGGGGAACAATGGATGCGTTCGCAGGGCGGACAGTGCAAGGCTTCGAGGATCTGCTTGCCCTCCAAGGTGGACATCTCCACAGCCATTACCAGCAACAGAATCACCAAAATTGAGAAGACGCATGGACTCATGGTTGCACTTCACATTACTGAGATGGGTTGCCTTTTATACAACCCGAGACCACATTTTACTTCCACTCACAGTCAAAGAAATCATTCAGCTTCACACCAACAAACCTCCTCCCTTCTTCACAACCAATGGATGATGGAGTGTTATGTTTGAGTCTGGATTTGCTGTTAATTATCCCCAAGTCTTATCTTTACAATCGCTCTTGTTTTCTTTTTGTCTGAAAACCAATAAGTTGGACCAAGTGAAGAAGACTGGACCCTTTGTGCGCAGGTCACGTGATCAATAGCACTGGGTGCAATTCACAGTGTGATTGAGATAATCGGCCACGAGCAACAAGCACAAGATTAGGACACTGGCAGGTTATCTGAGAAATCTGTGTGACTTTTTCATAAGCAGGTACGCAATAAAACGCCACTTTCAGTCTGGCTTACAGTTTTCTGAACAGTATGGCTCTTCAAACAGTCTCAAAGGTCATACCCTTGACCAGTTTATACTTAATGAACATCTACAGTAGATTAAATATTAGATGGTAACATTAAGCATAATTTTGAATTTAAAGTACAATAAAAGATGACCCTATTTACCTTCTTATTGTGAATTATATGACAGTGATAAATTCTTGCCAAGAATAAGAGATTTTTTTTGTATAAATGTAAGAAAACGTTTATATATATACACACACACACACACATACACAACTATTATGAAAACGTTTTTCATTTCTAAATTAAAATTCATTTTTATATTTTTAACGTCAAACGTCAGGATGGTACAACTGTCCTAATATTGTAATGAATAAAACATAAAAAAGGAGATCTTTGATTATTATTTAAATATTTTAAGTAAGAAAATTTTTTGTTTTTGTAATAGTTTATAATAGTAAAAATGTTTCGCTTCCAGCATGCCTTTCCATTTTGGCTAATTTCTCCAAGCTCTCTTATTTCTGAACCACGTCATAAACAGAATTCAATAAATGTTAAATTAAGGCAATAAACGTGGTCAAACACTTTTAATTTGTCTCACACAAGTAGCCACAGATCTTTTCTTCCATATTGTGAAGCATATCTGAGGGTAATGGATAATGAAAAATGTAAGGTGAGGACTTGATTTTATTTTTTGGTTGTTGATAGGTTTTGTGATTCTGCGATGCAGAATTGAATGCAAAATCAAGCAAACTCTGTATTTTTTGCAGCAGATAGCATTTTTTGAAAATTTTTTGAAAACAAAATGTAAAACTAATAAATTTGTTTATCTATTATTGTCACTATCCATAATTATGCCAAATTTACACCAAAAAGGTAGCATAGAAGTGCTTCTTTAGGGTTTTTATTTTTGTTTTTTTACACAAACTATTTAATGCTGCTCAGAGGTGGCATAAATGCATTTACACCGCGTCTGTTATTGTATACTTTGATGCTATGGAATGAGGTCAAAGCAGCCATAATTTACTCTGGCTTTTATGCAGAATGTTCTTTATTGCAAAAGAACAGGGAAAAATGCCACAAATATCACTGTAAATTGTTTTTTTTGAAAAGCCATGACAAAAAAAAAAGTCTCAAGAAAACCTGGTGGGACTGTTAAGTCAACTAAATGATTAAGTCCTGCAGTAAAGTCTGTAGTGTTAAAAAAATTTGAAGTTTAATATCTAATTTGAAGTATAGGGAGAAAAAAAAGACAAATGGATGAATTGTCCACAATGAGATCTGTTTGAAAAAAAAATAATTCTGTCATCGTTTACTCACCCTCAAGTTGAAGGTAGCCATTGAGTTCCATTGTATGGGGGGAAAAAATAAAAACGTCAATGGTTTTCCGTCAACTCTTTTGATACCCACATTCTTACAAATAAATTTTGTAAGAATGTGCACTCCGTATTTTGCACTCCGTAGAAGAAACTCATATAGGTTTGGAACAACTTAAGGGTGACTACATGATTACTTTTCATTTCTGTCTGAACTGTCACTATTAATCAAATCGACAGCATTCCCTTCTGTCAATTAACACAATTATAATTCATTCATCAGCTTAGATAAACAAACAAACAAAAAAAAAAAAATATATATATATATATATATATATATATATATATATATATAAAATTATATAAAAAGCAAAAGACAAACAAGTGATTTTAATCAACTTTTATTAAATTAGATCTTTATAAAACAGTGCGTCCTATCATCGGCTTCGCTGATCGCAAGTCTCTTTGTCTATCACTGCAAGTTGTCGAGAAAATGGAAAGCCAAACGACACTTGAAACAACCCTACATCAACAATCAGTCCCTTATACATCAGCAGATCACGTGAGAACACACTCATTCATTACTGGCATGACTGAGGTCAAATGAGTAACGGCATAATGTGCTGCATTGAAAACATGAGTTATGTTTGTAAATATTCGCATATTTAGCTCTGCAAAAATTGAGGTAATCCTAATAACGCTGCAATGTGTCTTCAAAATGGTTCATTTAGAGTGATACTTTTGGTCATACAATGCATTACGAGCTACAAACATAAAGGAGTTATTTTCAAAGAATTATGCTTATATTTAATACGCTACTTTAGATTTACTTATCTAAATAAATGAGCTCGCTATCATCTACGAACAAATTTTTTTTTTTACGTCTGATTGAAAACATGATTTATCAACCATATCACCACTTCAGGCCGTACAGGTCGAGTTAATCGGTCTGGAGGCAAAAGTATACCAGCCAAAGCCGATCCAACGACAGATCAATCCGGACTGAAATTTGCATAGAATGTCATTTATTTCCAAGAAATATCAGTCACCGAACAGTAACACTCTTTGTTGCCTGGACCGTGACGATTAATCGAAACTGCAGATTCACATTCGTGAGAAGGACCCCGTTTTTAATTGGGTTTATTATACCGACAAGCATTGACCGAAGTTCACAGACCGGAGAAAAATAGCGCAGTGAACTGATTCTCTGCATGAACCTCTTGAGGAGAGAGTGTGTGGGATGGAGTTCAGAGTTGTCTAGTGTGGTTCTGACTGGGGGGTAAGGTCATGCTGTTAAAGTGTGTGCTTCAGCAATCAGCAAACAATAGCAATGGGTTAAGCCTTGGTCACATGAAATCCTCGTAGTCTTGTGCATAACCGCCGTCGAACTCCCCGTAGTCTGCCAGATCATCTCTCTTTGTGGCTTTCAAACCTCCTCCTGGTAAAACTCCCTTCTTTTTCTTTTTACCTTTGTTTGCCTATTGAATAAAAAAAAAATTATATTTAGGACCAATATAATAATAATAATTACAATTAGATAATACAAATGGTACATATTGTGAACAAAATAACAGAATTTAACAATAAAAATAAAACATTGAGGAAAAAAAAGCTAGTAATTGTTTGCTATTTTTACTCAAAAATGAACATTTGCTAAAAAATATGTTCATCCTCAGGCCACCCAAGATGTAGATGAATTTAGAGGAATGTAGCATTTCATCACTTGCTCACCAGTGGATGCTCTGCAGTGAATGGGTACCGTCAGAATGAGAGCCTAAACTGCTGATAAAAACATCACAATAATCCACACCACTCAAGCTCATCAGTTAACATCTTATGAAAAGAAAAAATGCACGTTTATATTTAAACAAAAAAAAGCTGTTGTTCACTTTGAAACTGATGCTTCTGGTTAAATTTCGAGTCCATAATTCATAAAAATGTTTCCTCCAGTGAGAAAGTCACAACAAAATCCACGCACATACTTGTTTAGAGTGGTTTTTGCTTGTAAACGATGCTTGATCTGTGCATATTTCTGGAAAAAGAAACATTATGAATAGAGCACTTACATTTTAGCCGGAAACAATGGTTTTAAATTAAAAACGTCATAATGATGAATGTTTCACACAAACACGCAGATTTTCACTTCACAAGACATAAACTGATGAGCTGGAGTGGTGTGGATTATTGTGATGTTTTTATCAGCTGTTTGGACTCTCGTTCTGACGGCACCCATTCACTGCAGAGCATCCATTGGAGAGCAAGTGATGAAATGCTTTGTTTCTTCATCTGAACAAATTTGGAGAACTTAACTCATCTACATTTTAGATTTAGGATTTTTTTGGTGAACTATCCCCTTAAAATGGAATTTCATACCTTTTCTTGCCTCTGCTTTTCACTCAGTAACACTGTTAGTGAGTTGCTAATTTTCTTAAAGTCCTCAACTTCCACTGCAAAGCAGACACAAAATGTCAAAGTAATACATAAATCACAAAATGAATGACAGAAGAACTTTAAAAAATTAAATATGCTTACACGAAAGACACAGGTCCCTAAACAGTGTCTCTAAAAAGCTGGAATAGTGTATTGACTTCTCATAAGAAGAAATCTTTTCTTTTAGCAACCGCTCAAACTCTGTGAAGTCTTCTTTTGTAGAGGGACTCATCGCATCAATTCCTGTAACATTATTTGATACTACACCTACAAATGAGAGTAGAAGTGAATGATCAGGGCCTATAATGAGCAAGAATATGGACATGGATGAACAGAAAGCACTTACCGAATGCTTCTTTTGCTAGTTCCAGGTCTGAATCCTCCTGTAGTTTTTTTACTCGAAGTTTTTCTGCCAGCTCTTCTTCTGGTGTGAGTTCTGTGCTGTCTTCTGACTCCTCTAACTATTGAAACAAATTAGTGAAAGTCTCGTTATATCCTTTTATCACGCTTACGCTACTATTCAATAAATACAAATGTGTTTTACTTGCCTCAAACTTTTGAACGGTATTGTGTATATAAAACAATAAAAAATATGACAGTTACAAAATGCGATAAATAAAACAATGCTTTTGACGTTTTATGGTGTTAACGAAATATTTAACATTCAGCATAACTTACTGAGAAATAGGTCAAATTAAATATTGCAATGTCCGAACTCACTTGTTTAAGGAGCTCCTCTTGTTTTTTTCTTTGTAAATTTTCCTTTTCTTTTATTTTCTCGCTGAGTTTCTTCTTTTCTGTAGGTTTGGCCTCTGTATATGAAAACAAAAACACTGATAAACCTCAAAGTTTAACATTGCAACTTTATAAATAACTGCTTTGAAGAATGTGAATTTATGTGCATGTTAATATGTGCATCATTTTCAAGCGTGCATATACTTATGCATGATGTTTTTATAGCCTCAGCTTAATTATGAACAATGAAAAATATATACTTAAATATCTAAACTACAAGTCAACTGATACAAAAAAATAAATTAAAAAAATACACTAGTCCACATTTGCAGTGGATCAAAACCTTCCAGCAAAGTTGTCCTTAAACCAAAAATTTTTTTGGATCCATTTCAAATGTTGATTACTCTAAATTAAGTAGGAAAAAATATATTTTGGGGGAAAACCCAAAACATTTCAAGGCATTTCATACAACGATATATACCTGATTTCTTTTCCTCCTCCTTTTCTTCCTCTTCATCATCATCCCAATTATCCTACATGGAAAATGAATTTCAAACCACAAATTAAAACATTTTCACAATGATAGGTAGCATCAAGATAAAAGATGAACTGGAGATCATTAATTTCACAGTTAGAAAGTCATCGGTCCTAATATGATGAAAACAATCTACTTTCAGACAGTGAGATAGTTTGAGATCAGCAACAGATGGCAGTCATATTTTGCTTTGAAAAGGCCAAGTTACTTACAGTAAATTAGTCACTGACTACACGCTATTACGGTGTTAAAGACATAGCTTTAGCGTGGAATTAACAATCGCTATGATTTCATTCCCTGATTTACGACAGTAGGTGTAACAGTTACGCCTATGCTAATAACTAACTGAGCACATTATAGGCTAAAACTCATCACCTCCATGTTTTGACCATACGGTTTGACACTCTGAGTTAGCAAGCGCAGCTAGCTAGAGTTAGCTAAACGTTACTTATCGAAAGATGAGAGACTTTATCAACTGTTCAAGAAATAAACGCTAATTTGGATTGGCGAAGGACAAATAAGGCGTTCGCTACTAACTTTGACGTCGTCGTCTTCATCCTCGCCCTCCCATTTGTCATGAACTGCCGCCTTTTTGATGGGCTCCTCGGGGTCGAAACTACCAGCATCTGGACAATAACAGCGCGTTTACACAGATTACTTGATGACAGCCGTGATTCAAGATGACGGCTGAATAGATGAAACATGTTAATAGAAATTCTTAGGATCGGAAAATAAAAATAAGGTTAGATTTTAGTGTATTTCTCACCCCAGTCATCGGCGTCCGCCATGATGTCGGAGTCTCTGAGGAGAATGAAGGGGTGAAGCTCAACACACGGCACCAACACTTCCACACATTTCAAAATAAAGGCCCACAGTCACATAAATGCGAGCCATGGCTCTCAAAGTGAATAAATCGTGTAATATGAATAATAATGTTCTTAAATATTATTAGATTCGAGTGGCTTTTAGCCCACGTGTGTTAGCTTGTGGACGCTAATGTACTTATAAACATTGACAAAAGTAGCTTTTAGCATATGCATTTAAAGTTTTTTTTATTTTTATAGAAAATGGTCCAACATTTTGATGACTCATCCTGCACTGAGATGATTTTGTCCAATCAAATTTTTACTGCAATGTCCCTCCCCCGAACCAACTATACACCATATTAATCCTAGGTGAGGTCTGTAATTTTGCATGAACGTGAAAGATTTCATGAAAGGTTTTACATTGGGTTCAGCTGGTCATGTGAATTCGCCATGTGTACTAACAGAAAGTGGCTCGGTTTGAAAGTAACTTGAGCTGTGCTTTATATATTAATAACAGACCTCTTTACCCATTAATTTTCATCAAAATCTCATTAATTTGATTGCACTTTAATAAGTAGGAAATCATACACTCTCCGAAATCACCGTCTGTACACTCAAGTTCACTCTTTGAAGGAACAGCCATTGTAGTGTACAAAACCATAACATGAAAGCAATCATTCCATATTCAATCCTATAATACACTGCAATAAAGAGTGTTGCCAAGAATTGGGCTACTTTAACCACAGGTTGTTTTTTATGTCTGCGGTTTGAAGCCACCCAAGTAACGTGATATTTAGTCCCAGCAATGCGATTATTATTGGGAGACCCCCTTGAAATGCCATAGTTTTGGGTTAGTTTTGAAAAATACCCATGAAAAAAAATACCAAAAAATACCCATGTACTGTGTGGGTTGCACTGAATAAATTTCAGCATGGGGTTAACCTTAATAACATGACATTATTTTAATCAGTTTACATGATATCACCCCAAACTCGCTGATTTCATATTTATACAGAACATTCATGTTACAACATGATACAACTGTATGTGAAACCACCTTCTTACATTAGTCCACTAATATGAATGAGTGATACTGTAGGCTATGACAGTGAGTGGATTCAGAAACAAAGCGTGCTAGAAGATTGCATCTTTTGCAGAGACGCAGAAATTAATTAGTCCTGGCGCATGAGTAGCCTTTAGCTGCACTCGTTATTGAGGGGAATTATGGGATTGAATGAGTGCACATAATATCCACTACACACAAATGGCTGTCCCCTTGAATAGTGCACTATATAGGCTAAGGCTATAATGTTGCAAAACAGCCGGGATGTTATTGTTTTGCATACTACACACTATATGATTTATAATGTACATACAGATGCACAAATACATTTCTCTTCCTATTTAATAGTCACTGTTTGATCAAGACAATTGTCGTTTGTATTATTGTTTTACTGACATTAGACATGGTATCTGCTGTTATAGTGATTAAATGTTTTTTAAGTTAAGGAATAATATAAATGAATCATTGGCTAGTACTCGTTGCTGTGATGTTTGACTGTCTCTTTAAAACAAACCTGATAAGCGCCTCGATGTCCCGGGATGCTGAGGGTGTGTGTGTGTGTGTGTGTACAGCATCTGTGCTTCATCAAAGACATGCCCTGTCCTAACATTGGCTCTCTAAATGTCTGAGCAGTACAAAGACCAATATTTATTTGGCTGAGCAACACCAAACTGGCTCTGGTAAGCACTTGTTCGTTTATCGTCGGTAAAGTAGCCTATATGTTAGCCGTTTCTATTGGAGTCAGTTTAATATTAACTGCACTAAATAAAAAAAACTCATCATGCTAATGCTCATCGCCACGTTATTGTCGTTGTGAGTGAGAGCAGGTTTTAATCGTCTCGTGAAACAGCGACGTATCTTCCTATTCTCTGGGCAAACGTTTCTTATGACGTTATGTGCAGAAACAAGATTATTTGGGGCATTAGGAGCGGTGTTTGTGATTCATTTGGGCTATGAGGTGTCCGGGTCGATGGATGTTGCAGTAATTCATTCTCGAGATCACTGGAAGAATGGACTGTGACGTCAGAACCGCTGGAAATGAGGCTTATTTAGAAACTTTTAAAGATATTTAAAATTCAGAATTGAAAGAATGTTTCGTGGAGCTGTTATATAGGACAATGGCTGTACAAATGTGAACCTAGACCACAAAACCAGTCGGGTCAATTTTTCTAGATTTAGGTATCATCTATGAAAGCTGAGTAAATGAGCTAAGTATGGTGTTAGGATGCGACAATATTTGGCCGAGATACAACTATTTGAAAATCTGGAATCTGAGGGTGCAAAAAAAATCAAAATATTGAGAAAGTTGTTTAAATTAGGTTCTTAGCAATGCATATTACTAATCAAAAATGAATTTACTTAATTTAATAAATTAGCAAAATATCTTAATTGAACATGATTGTATGTAATACCCTAATGATTTCTGGCATAAAAGGAAAATCAATAATTTTGACCAATACATTGTATTGTTGGTTATTGCTACAAATATACATGTGCTACTTATGACTGTGGTCCAGGGTTACAAATACATTTAGATAAACCTGAGTTGCTTTCTGACCAAACAGCCATGATGCTGGAAAACAGCTTAATAAACTGTTTTCATGGTCTATTGGCTGGTTTAGGGTTGCTGTTGTTGTTGTTGTTGTTTTTTTACACTTATATGGTTTTGGCCACACTGGTTAGATTTAGAGAGACCAGCTTGCTGACCAACAAATACACAACAAATACAGCTCAACACCAACTTGGCCTGGATTGAGACCAGTTCAAACCAGTTAAGGCCAACAAAGCTGTAGTTCTTATACTATAGCTTAGGCTTTTTCATTAGGGAAGTGTCCAGACAAAAGCATTTACATTTAGATGAGACGTCAACTCCCCACAGGTCTTGAGGTTGTACTTGCACCTTTAAAATTTTAGTCTGACAGATTCTGCTTTTGTGTAATTGTCCTTTACCAGGCCATTTTCTTTGTCACATGTGAGCAGTGAGCACATCCTCGCATCGTCCTTTTATTAACCAGTCTTTTAACCGTCTGTTTATTTTAACCAGTTATTTACAGTATACATCTGAGCAAAAAGTCATGGAAAATATGGAGATGTTATTTTAAATATATGGTTTCTAGGCCTGGAAAAGTTGTGCACCTAATCTCAGAAAGTCATGGCAATTATATATTTTCATGTTATGTTCAGTTCTAAAATATTTAATATCTAAAATCTTATAGTTAGAAATTGCTCAATTTGAGGACAATATGAATTTTGTCCTTATCATGGATGGGTTAAAAAGCTTGTAAAACCTGGAAAAAAGCATAGAAATACATTGTTCAAAATGTGTGTGAAGATCTGGAAATGTCATTGACATTTATGGGCAAAAGATGTGGGAATCCTGCTTGTAGTTCAGGTGACATTAAGGAACATCATCTATTTAAATCTAAGTTTCAGTGCATTCAGATTCTGAAAGTTGCTTATTTCAAAACTGTTTTATTAAATGAGCGCCTGCACATAAAGGGAAATAAAGACACGCTTCTGCATTGCTAAATAAGAAAGCTCTAGACCAAGTGAAAAATGTATTGATAGTCACTGAACATAAAGGAACATTGAGGAAGACAGGTATATCAGCCAATTAGAAGTTGCTTGCTGATGTAATAGCGATACTAATGTGTTCGATTACATGCTTCGATCAAGACCCCATTTTCAGCTTAGGCTTGCTTGTTTTTTTTTTTATAAGGTCTGGGCCAATTTCCACAGTTTCTCTGAAGTTGCAAACTGTGAGTTGGCTAATTTATGAGGAATAAGATTACATTTATTTTGCAACTTTATATAAACCAGATTAAATGCAGATAGATTAGCAAACTGATTTTAACAACAGTTGAAAAATAATGTACTGCTATTCCTGAATCTCCAAATATTTAATATTTAATATATTTAAATATTTTGTAATACGATGCCATACAAAAGTATTTGGACACTTAAGCCATGCTTAAAAGTTTGTTTTCAAGTTCGACTGCCCTCATGTTGCTTTTTGTGCCTTTTGTAGATAAAGTAAGTGTTGCCCAGATCACCAGTTTTTTTCCTGAAATAAATAAAACCTTGTTAATAATTAAGATTTCAAACTAAAAATATCAGTCCATCTGTGGTTGAAGAAAATGAAGGAGGAGGAGAAGAAGGAGGCCGTATTTCCACTGGGAATCTGATGCCTCTCATTAATAGTGAATAATCCCTGTAGTGCAGGAAAATATCAGCATGTTTCCTGCTGATACACCTGCTGAATTGTGCACATCTGTCTCCCTGATGCTGTGGTATACTGCACTTGATTCGGATGAGGTTGTAATCCTCAGAGGTATTAATACAGCTCAGGAACTAGTACAAAGTAAAGGTGTAGGTGTAAATTGCATATAGACTGATGCTGTGTAATCAGTTTTAGGATATTAGCACACTTTATTCCAATGCGTATGGTCTTGTCGGATATGCATACATTTTGAGAATTCTTTTATCTCTATCAGACTATTGGTACATGTTGCACATTTATGTTGCAACTGACCAAAAGTAACTTCTGGACCTGTCAAATGTAGAAAATGTACAATTTACTAATCATGAAATTATATTTTACATTGTGTTTTTATACAGGCCTATGTTCCTGTCCTTATGATTATTTGGCAGATATTTTTCCTGCACAAAGGTGCAGTCATGCATTGACCGTTGTTCAGCGAATATTTACAACCAAAATATTTCAATTGGAATCTACAGCAATCAGGAATGTCATGTGAGGACGAAAGATTTTCCGATGCATTTTTAACAACAGGTTTAAGTTGGTTACAAAGACCAACAGAAAGCTGTTTGGTTTGAAAGTGACTTCTGTTTATTTCTTTATAGATGACTCGATCAGATCAATGACATATTGACTACATCAGTTCAACTTTAAACAGTTGCTTATAAAGTCAGCAAGTTACCCACCAAGTAAATAAATAGGCCTACTCACCAAAACCCATTGTAATTACATTTGGCACTTTTTACTTTAATTTTGAACTTCTTGTTTCAGGGCTGACAGAATCCCACTTCTGTGGGGCTGATGAAGCCTGTCATGGCTCTCAGGAAAAGACCGGGAACCAGAGCCATTGTTTCAGAGCTCAACCCGTCAGCCTCTAGCACTGCAGCTGAGGGAAGTGAAAAGCTCTCTGGAGATGGAGTTGATCCGGTTCCTGAGGAACTTGGACAAGAAAAACTGGACATCAAACCACCCTCTCCTGTGCCAGCTAGGTACAGTCTAAGTGATGGGTCTGAGGATGACTCTATCCAAGGCGAAAGCCCTCTTCAGCAGGACAGCATGGAGGAAGACTCACTGTCCGAGTATGATAATGTTGTATCTGTTGAAGAAGAAGAAGAGGAACATGATTACGGGGAAGATGAGGAATTGCAAACCGAAGCAGACAGGATGACCTACTATGTCCACTGTTGTCCTGAAGATGAAAGCTACATGGAAGGAATGGACTGCCATGAAGGTGCGGATGGTGCTGAGTGTCCTGGCACGTCTCGGGATGTCCAGGAGAGCCTTAAACCGATGGATGCTTGGGAACACTCGGAAGGCTTTTTCAAGGTTCTGCAGCAAGACGCAACAACAACGGTCTACAAGCGACCAGAGCCTATCACGGAGACAACCTTCGTACAAGCCCCTATGGCTGAGGATGAGGAGGATGAAGAAGAGACAGAGGAAGAGGCAGAAGAAGAGGACAGTGAAGAAGAAGACAATGTTGTTTTTTTTCACTACAAAGGGAAAGAAGTGGAGTTGAACAACAATGAGATCCCAAGTAAAGGTACTGACGACTTTCCCAGAGATGCCAGAAGTCGTCCTCAAGAGTCCAATTCTGCTAAAGTGGGGCAAGAAATTGATGCAGTTACCTACTATAGAAGAAATCAAGACATCCCCAAAAACCCAAGGGATGTCCCTCCAGGGTCAAGTTGTCCTCATAGGGATCGAATAGAAAGGGTTCGGGAAGCGTGTGCTAGCGACTGTCCAAAAGATTGTGATGTCACTGTGGTCAGAGAAAGTAGAGAAAACTCTAGACAAAGTTTCAGATATAGAGGACATCAGTCGGAGAGAGTACACAAAAGAGACACTGCTTACCAGGATGGTAGCGGGGTCAGCAATAAAGTTAAATTCGCAGATCCAGAGGATAGGGGCATTTGGAAAAAAAGACATTTGCTAAAATACTCCAGAGAGGACGACAGGGACGGAGATGGGAAACTTTCACACAAGCAAAGTAAAAGTCCTGGTGACAGCAAAAACAGAGGACAGGACCATCCAGTTTGTAGTCACAAACCAAAGGGTGGAAAAGAGAGAAAGAGCATTGGGGATGTTGAGGAAGAGCAGATTGAGAACGAAGTCAAGACCAAACTCAGAATTGCTCCAAACAGCTCAGGTAGTAACAAAGGTGCTACTAATCAGACAAATAATGGGAAAGAGGCTCCTGACTATTCCAGGACCTCTTCAACATCATCAGACAGGAGAAACAGCCAATCCAGAGCCCATGTTAATACACCTGTACAATCCCCAGACAAACTGCTACATAAAGACTTGGCCAAACCTGTTGAAACGGAGAAGACAAGGCCCAATCAAAAACAGGTAACTTTGCAGAATTCTTTACTAACTGTCAATACGTTTTTGCTTCCACAATGATTGGATCCATATGAATGGACCCTTGTTACTGTGGTATCATTTATTCTTCATTGAGCCATATTTTAACACAAACTGAGGGAGTGATCTCTTTGCATGTCGATCAAACAGCATGTTCTTGTCTTATTTGGAGACTCCTGACAACATTGCGCCAGATTTCTACAAGTGGTCTGGCTCCTTACAGAGACAAGCATCAGACAAGCATCTCCAATGAGATTTGAAGATTTCTATCCATTCTTCAAACTGCTTGTCCTCTGTAGGGTTGCAGGGATGCTGGACCCTGTATGTGCCACAAGCAAGGGAAACAGCCTGAACAGGTGGCCAGTCAGATTTGAAGATTTGTCCTAAATAATAAACTAGATTCATTTTTTAAGCCTCCGAAAAGTGGTTCTATAAAGAGTGGAAAAGTGGTTATTGGGAAAACAACACAACTTTGCTTTTTTATATACAATCCCTTAGCCATTTGTTTCTAAAGATTGAAGATATTTATGCTAATGCTATTTGTACTGATTTATAATCAGAATCAGAATGAGCTTTAGTGTCAGGTATGTTTATACATATGAGCAATTTGTTTTTGTGACAGAAGCTTCCATGGTGCAACAGAATGACAGTGACAAGACAAAACACAGATAAAAAAATGATAAAAATAGAACAAGTAAATAGGGAATAACAATATACAGATTGACAGTTGTATGTACAGGTATCTATCAATAGACAATTTTGTATGTACAGGTATATTATGTGCAAATTCAGAATGTAAACTATGTGTTTTAGATAAACAATTGTATAAGTGTATAAATAGTGTTGTGTACTTCACAATTATTGTCAAGTGTTAGCTAATGGTTGTATACAGGGGCACGAAGTTTGTGATACATTACCTAAAAATTGAGTTCCTGCTTATATGTATACTCCTCAAAATGTATACATTTATAAACGTCAATATTTCCAAGTATATCCACATGTAAACTTTCAAATATTGGGAAATTGTAACTGCTACAACTAAGTGGCTATCAACAAAATAGCACTCCCACACACTTATTTTTTTGGTTTCAGTCCTGTGTTTTCAACAAAAACATGTCTTACCTGTATGTCAAATATAAGTGATCCTATAATCAAAATATAGGCTAATTATTGTCTGTTTCAATGTTTCTACAGGTTTCTCCGAGTAGTCCAGAGGAAAGTAGTACAGGGCCACCATCCGGACAAAAGAGACCGGCAAGTAACCTAGTGATATACTGAACCATAACAGTGGAATACATCCTATGGGACAAGCTTTAACCTGTAACATAATCTGTAACTTAAATGCTGTTTTGCTTTTCAGCAGGCCCAGAGAAATCCATCTTTCCCAAGCTTTGTGGATAGTAAGTTCAGTTTTATTTAAACACCAAAGATTTGAACAATGCAGACTTTCAGAATTCTTTATCACTTGAATTAAGGTTATAATAATTTAATTTTAAAGCACAGCCAGCACAAAATTAGACTTTAGTGCCCCGTTTTACTTTGAGATCATTCTGTGATAAAATATGACAGGTAACACTGGCATCTAAAAATTCCCTGAAAAAACTGTTGATCTCAAAAAATAAAGCATATACACAAACCAAAATGGTAAATAAGGAAATAATACCAAATAAACATGTCTTCTATTCTGTGCACTAAATTGTGAAACACTGGTGTACAAGAGCTGTGTGTGTGTGTGTGTGTGTGTGTGTGTGTGTGTGTGTGTGTGTGTGTGTGTGTGTGTGTGTGTGTGAATATTCAGAAGTAACCCCCTTTCAATCGTTAATATTTTTTATAAACAACTGGAATTTAATTACACATACACATAATGGATTACAGTTACATTTACTTTGTAATTAAATTACACTAGGTTTCTCCCCAAACCTGTTTATTAGTTGTTGTAAATCCATGCTTTTGCATTTGTTTTCAGTCCCTGGTCCATGCGAGCCAGAAGATCTCATCGATGGTATCATCTTTGCCGCAAACTACCTCGGCTCTACCCAACTGCTCTCCGACAGGAACCCATCCAAAAGCGTTCGGATGAAGCAAGCGCAGGAAGCTGTGGACTGCGTTAAGGTACTCTGCAAGATTCTCCACACAAACGTATTTCTGCTGCCTTGGTAAGGCTCTTTTAAATGTGTGCTTCATGGTTTAATGTGTTGTGGATATAATGGTGTCAGAAGTTCCCTCTCAGTCCATGAGATGACACTGTAACCTTTGTGAAACCATCTTCTTCAGTCTATAGAGGGTGAAGCTCAGAGTTTAACAGAGATTGACTTGTTCATCTCAACCAAGGCCATCAAGGTGCTCAATGCTGACACACAGGTAGGTAGATTTAATTGAATTATATTAATATATGTACTGTTTTGTTAAATAAACAGTCTGGTCTAATGTGAATGCAGATTTGAATCCAGCGTAGTTCTTTCGGTCCTAATACTTTTCTGTGGCTTTCCACTTCACCATCCATGAAAAGACAATTCGCACTATTAAAAAGAACAGGATTTGCATTAACGAATTTGCAGAATTGTCACTTCCGGACTTTTCATTGGCTGACTGGTGTTCACAGGAGACGCTGATGGATAACGCCCTCCGCACCATCTCATACATCGCAGACATCGGTGAGGTGGTGGTCCTGATGGCTCGCAGGCATCTGTCGAACGCCTCCTCGCTCGACTGCACAGATTCAGGCCTCGGCACAGAAAGCCGGAAGCAGTACCGCATGATGTGCTACGTCTTTGAGTCAGAGGATGTGAGGCTGCTCTTTTCTTAAAAATAAGGAATCCAGTGAATAATGATTAGCATGAATTCACTTTCTGAGAAAAGATTCAAGCATTTTTTTATTATTATTATTATTATTTCGAATTAAGACTAAGCAATGAAGTTCAGTAAATTTCAATTATTTTTGCAGTTGCAAGTTTTTTCCCACAAGTAGCACAGAAATGAATTTAATCTAACAATCAAAAATCATAATAAATCTAGATTTAAGTATGGAGAGTACCACACTTTTACTGTTAGTGGAAGGAATGATCAAAATAGCCTAAATATTGCATAAATAAACATGAAATATTTAACATCGAATTAGCTATGTTTAAAATTTTATAAACAAATACTCTTTTTGGTAACTGAAAGTGTTATAACATTAGCCTAAATAATAATAAATAAAAAAACATAATATTTAGTATTCAGTAACCAATATTTACTATTAATATTTAATAAATCACTCTTATTGGTAGCAGAAATCATTATCAAATAATGATCTAAATAATTTTAAAACAAATGTATAATCATATTTAATATTCAGTGGAAAATATTCAATATTAGCATTTCATTAAAAAAAATTAAAAATCTTGTCCGTAGCTGAAAGCATTAATTCGCCTAAATAATTAATAAACAAAAATCTAATTGTGACGAGTGGGGCGGGGCCGAGGGACATGGGAGCGAGGCCGGTGGAGTGATTGGAGATGAGCTACACCTGTTCGACCCGCCGGTCTCGAGGCCCACGGAGGAGATGGAAGGATATAAAACTGGAGCGACGACAGTGAAGGACGAGAGAGGACCAGGCCTCCTTCTCCCGGGTTTCGGCACCACTGTAATGAATTAAACTTCCTAATCGTCGGGAAGAAGGAGGCGGGAACCGGCGGACAATCAAACAACCTTTTAATAAAGCAAAATAAACACAAAACAGCGCACCAGCCCCTCACGGACGACTGGTGCGCGCAAATAAAAACCAAAACACAACTAAAAGCCCAGGCCTGGTCCTCTCTCGTCCTTCACTGTCGTCGCTCCAGTTTTATATCCTTCCATCTCCTCCGTGGGCCTCGAGACCGGCGGGTCGAACAGGTGTAGTTCATCTCCAATCACTCCACCGGCCTCGCTCCCATGTCCCTCGGCCCCGCCCCACTCGTCACAATTATATTTAATAGAAAAGATTGAATATTAACACTGAGTAAAAACTCAGCATGTCCAAATAACAAAATTTAATTTAATGTTCAGTACGCAGTAGTTAACATTCATATTTAATAAACAATCACTTTTATTGGTAGCTGAAGTGATCAAATTAGCCTAAATAATTACTAAATAATATACAATAGAATGTAATAAATATTTATCATAAATAGTTAATAAACAAACTCTATGCTGAAAGCATTATCAAATGAGATAAAAAGTAAATGTATACTATTCAATATCCAATATCTTTGCCATCAGTATTCAATAAAGAAACACTATTATCCTAAATAATGACTGAGCGAATATTTAATATTCCATATTCAATGATAAATGTTTAAAATCAGTATATAATAAACAAACAAACACTATTTTTGGTAGCTGAACTCATCAAATTAGCCCAAATAATGACTAAACAGACATGCATGTGTAACTCGTGTGAATCACAGGCAGATTCCTTGTGGGTTTGGAGCTCATAACTCATCAGGATCTAGTCAGATTTGTATTTGTTCTTCGTTGTGTTCATGTTGTGCTGATGTAACTGCATGTTTTGACTTTTTTCCGCCCTCTCGATTTGACTCAAGGACTCTCTGGCTCTGAGATGTCGTCACGTGGTCAAGTATCCTCCTGTCTCTGAGTGCTTCGCCTCTCTCTCCTCCCTCGCAGGCCCAGCTCATCGCACAGTCCATCGGTCAGGCGTTCAGCATGGCCTACCAAGAGTTCCTCCGAGCCAATGGGATCAATCCCAAGGACCTCAGCCAGAAAGACTACAGCGATATCCTGAGCACGCAGGAGATGTATAATGACGACCTCATCCATTTCTCCAACTCTGAAAACTGTAAAGAGGTGACTCCAGCACTGGAAACTTCATCCCAGCAGCTGTAAATGATAGTCAGTTGTGTTGTGATGCTCCTCTCTTTTCCAGATCCCATTCTCCCAGTATTTCCTAATGTTTTCCTATGACTTCACTGTTCTGTCTAGTGGTCGACCAGTCTTATTAGTGCTGATCGTGATAGAATATATATATATATATATATATAATGTCATAAAATATAACATTCAACAGGTATATCATTTTATCAATTAAAACATAAATGTATGTATTTATATAAACACATACACTTTATCTGTTCGATCGTTTTATATATACTGCATATGTATGTGTGTATATATAATATAATTATATAAATAATTTATATTAATGATATGAATATATGTAAATATATGGTAATAATAATGATAAAACAACAGTAAAAATACCAAATTTATATTTAATTTATTATATAGGTAATTTGTTATATTTTCTCATTATGCAATTTTATTTTACATTAATTTATGAAAATATAAAAAATATAAATATATTTATTGTATTTATTTGAATATATTTTTCATATATTTCTAAAGTATGAATTAATTTTGTAATATATTGATTTAATATATTGGCATGTTATATTCATTTATTTTTATATGTAATGTTTAATTTTATTTCTAAATGTATCAATTATTTACATATATTAATATATTACATATATGAATATGTAATCATAATAATTATATAAATATATATTAACAATTGCACTGTATTATTTAATTGAATATACTTCTAAAAATGTTTTATTTAATTTAAAATTTAATTATATTATTTCCAATCATTTTATATAAATTATGTTAATATATTAAATATATAATCATATTAATTATATAACAATATATATATATATATATATATATATATATATATATATATATTATACACACATTTAAAAAAAATGATGTTCTATAATTTGTCATTAGTCACAAATGTATTTTATTTTCACTGTATTTACTAATGCTCTTAAAGATTCATTAATTTGTATAAATATATGAAAACTAAAATGTGCAAAAACAAGCTTGGTTTTCTGCTGTTGTTGATAATAACCGATGTTGATGGTGATAATAGTCTCATAATGGCTGAATACCAACCGATTAATTGACTGCAATGAGTACTGATTAATCACTACTTACACATATGCAGTTGCTTCATGCAACATCTTTGTGGCATTAAAATCATACTTCCAACAGCAATTAACAACTGACACCCCATATTCATTTCATAAATGGAACAAACTTTTCCGACTTCTCTACGTTCTTTCTTTACTTTGTAGTCATTAATGGATCCTTCCTCTTTTTTAATCATGTTTTTGCGCTCAGGTTCGGCTAGAGAAGCAGAAGGGTGAGGTGCTGGGTGTGGTGATCGTGGAGTCGGGCTGGGGCTCCATCCTGCCCACCGTCATCTTGGCCTGCATGCTGAATAACGGCCCTGCCGCCCGCTCCGGAAGACTCAATGTGGGCGATCAGATCATGGCGGTCAACGACACCAGTCTGGTGGGCCTGCCGCTCGCCACCTGTCAGGGCATCATCAAGGTCTGCACACATCCAAGCATATATTCAACACCACGAGTTGCTAAGTGCATTCATCACATTACCTGTGTGTTTCAGGGCCTGAAGAACCACGTTCAGGTGAAACTAAGTGTCGTGAGCTGCCCACCTGTTACCACTGTCCTCATAAAGAGACCCGACCTGCAATACCAGCTGGGCTTCAGCGTTCAGAACGGCATAGTAAGTGACTCGCATCTAATGCATGACTAAAAGATGTCTTTCTCATTACAGTAACTCTGCTCATCTGATGTGTTAGGGGAGTTTTTGACTCTATCATGACTTATTTCAGTCTAATGCTGTCATCCTGGTGCTGAATTGCAGATCTGTAGTCTGATGCGGGGAGGTATTGCGGAGAGGGGCGGAGTGCGAGTCGGCCACAGAATAATTGAGATAAACGGACAGAGTGTGGTGGCTATGGCGCATGAGAAAATCGTCCACGCCCTTTCAGTATCTGTAGGAGAGGTACTGCATTGTATATTTATATATAGTGTGTTTTGATGGGATATTAGTAATAGTTCAGCCTCTGGCAGGGGTGTAAAAGTACAGAGACATCATACTTAAGTATAAGTACTGTGACAAAATATTCCATTAAAGGTCAAAAAATGTCTTGACCAAAAACTTACATAATTGTTGAGGAGAGATTAAAAAGTGGGAGTCAGTGGGAGATTTTAGAGACACATTTAAATAAATAGAGAATTAATGACATATGTAACATTTAAAAATATATATTATAGATTTTAAAAGATATTGTAAAAAAATATATAATATTTGAAAGACCCAATAAAATTTTTTATATAAATACATTTTCGATTCAGTTTTGATTCATCTTCAGTAGAGCCTCCAAATAATACACAAGTACTGTATAGTTATGAAGAACAATTACTACTCTACACCCGTCTTTTGCTGTGAGTCAAATACAACAAACTGTTATTGTAAGCACACAGAGTCATCATCCTTTTTCACATTTTTTGCACTCAATTATTTTTATGATGTAATGTATTAATGTCATGAATGCTTTTAAAATTAAGTGTCTTTCTTTCTTTTTTTTCAACAGATTAAAATGAAAACTATGCCTGCCGTCATGTTCAGGTTGTTAACTGGTCAAGAGACTCCGGTGTACATATAAGGAATCATAAAACTGGGACTTTTCCTGCAGCTAAAACAAAGGTTTACAGCTCCTCCTGAAAAAAGCTGGAAAATGTTGAAGAGCTGTGTCTTGCTGTAGACTGCATGTAAAGATCATTAGAAAGAGTGCAAACATAAACACAAAGAAAACCTAGTCACTTAATTACCTGAGTTCTTAAACTAACAAAATACTCTTAGATTAAAAATACAGAGTGACTGCACTAAAGTACACTAAATCAGTAAAGTAGGGCATTATCAATAGATTACATTTCTAACAATACTCATTTCACACTCAAAAATGTACAAATTGACTAAAGCATGCTAAAATCCAAAGATATCTGTTCCATTGCTGAATAGACTGCATTTTAGTTCATCTGGCTGTCTTCGGTGTCTCTGTGATAAATGGGTGCTGTACACTGTGAATGAACTATTTCTGTAGATTACTAGTTCAGCATGCTGGATTTGATGACTGAAAATATATTAATCTGAAAACCTGAGCCGCAATGATGTTTATATGCATGATTTTTATGAATGAATTTTATCTCATGAATGAATCCCTATCTGCATCTCAGACATTACGGATATATGTATATATATATATATATAGTTCATATCATTAATATAAATTATAAGTTTTATTTTAGTATCATTGAGATACAGTAGTATTATTATTTCTGAATTAGAATTTATTTGTATATTTTCTGTTTTCATTTTTTTTTTATGTCTGTATAGTTTATACAGTTTTAAATTAAAATTGTAAAAAGTAACTGTCATATAACTTCAGTTTAAGCTTTTTCATTTAGATTTAAATTCATGTTTATTTCAAGTAATGAAAAGATTTTTTATGGTTTTATTTTAAATTTTTTATTTATTTTTTTTGCTAATGATGTGTGTGTGCATATGAATTATTTGTATATGAATTATTTTAGAATAATTAATAATGAACTTCCATATTCAGATAGTTCACACATTGAAAAAAGTCTAAAAAAACATTTTAAATGTAAATATGCTCATGTGGATATGAATTCAGTCGTAGTATTGCCAAATGTTATCTCATTTGACTAAAAAGAACTGGAACAGAAATAATGAAAATAGACACATTGTAGAATTTGTATGTTATTTTGTTGTGTTATGTACATATATACATATGAATATACAGTTTATATAGAACAGCTGGATCAGAAACAATTCTATGTACAGATGCTCCCAGCAATTCAGTCTGCAAGTTTTCAAGTAGTAGTTGTAGATGACAACAAACCGCCTGTCAAAGTCTCTGTAAAAAATGGGGGGAAAAAATTAATCAAACCGCAAAAACTGTGAATTTTAAAACACTTCATTGCACGATTTTGGTGTAAATAGTAATATGCTTTTATTGCATGGAAAACATTTCCTTTTATGTTCCATTGAAGAAAGAAACTCATACAGGTTTGGAACAACGTGATGGAGAGTAAATGAGCAAATCTTTTTTCTATTCTGATAATGTTACTGCAGTGCATTTCTTTGTGCTTTTAAACGTACTGTTAATGTAGTGATCTGCTGAGACATGGAGACATTTCCTGTCTGTGTGTTGTCATCATAGATCACTCCCTCTAGAAAGCCTGAGTTGAGGTAGCCTTCACCAGTGTGGCATTCGTCATCCTCGTTGTCCACGCCCACACTGAACACCTCCCTCATCCTCGCAGGAAACAGACAATCCAGTAGCACCACCACCAAACCAATCACAGCGCACAGCAAACCTGAAAATAATCACCGAACACAAACACACACAAAAACATTCTTCATTGGCATTGATGGGTCCATGAAGATCCTTTGCACAAAAGGTTCTTTATAGTGGAAGAAGGTTCTTCAGATTATGTTCATCACAAAATGGATCTTTTCGAAGAACTGATCACAGAAAGGTTCTTTGGGGGTTCTATGACATCACTGTGAAAACTGAATTCTGGAACTTTTATTTTTGAAAATCTGGAATATTCTTACTCTTAAAATAAAGGTTCCAAAATGGGGTTTTTAAAGGGATCCAACAAAAGATCCATTTTGGATTCCCAAAAGAACCTTGCTGTGAACAGTTCCTAAAAGATCCATTTTTCTTAGTGTGAAGAACATTTGAATAATCTAAAGAACCTTTTTTCCAGTATAAAGAATATTCTGTGGAATTGAAAGCTTCAGTGGATGTTAAACGTTCTTTATGGAACCTCAGATGCCAGTAAAGAACCTTTATATTTAAAAGTAAATATTGCACAAAAAGGTTCCTCGGACTGAAAATAAAAATGGTTCTTTAAAGACCTGTATACCTAATATGGTTTGCCAAAAGTATTGGCGCCACAGATTACATCGATATCTTTTCATATCGTATTTTCGCGTGTGCGTTTTCCGAGTCAAAAAAAAGTGGTGAGAGTGGTGCGCTTTCCTGTAAGAAGCATTTACCTGTAGCCAAAGCGATCCAGAAGGAATGGCTGTAATCTGTCTTTAAGGACTCTGCACCTATACTGAAGTCACATGGGATCACATTGAATATAGTTGAGAAGGAAGCCATGGAGAAGAAGATGAAAGCGGCCGTGGCTATCATCATGTACCCGGCGTAGAGGATGACAGGCATTAAGAAGAGGATATTGGCCACGAGCCAGCAGCAAAAAGCCGTCCTGTGGGAGAAGGCCATTCTGTACTTTAGCTTGTTTGCATTTGTTGAATAGGATGGGGTTTCTTTACACTACAGTAAGACATTGGTGGTGTCTGTGTGTTGGTTTACCACAGATTGGCTGAGGCGAAGCGGCCTGAGTATCTGTACTGGTAGATGAGGCCACAGGCGCTGTTGCGAGTGAACTTCTCTGCGACGTAAAGGATGGGGTTGGGAAGACCTCGCTCTAGCGCATCACTGTACTGCTCATCTATGCTGTTCGACCACCTGAAGATCTCATTGTAGTCAATGGTCTCATTTATCTGCGATACTGGTTCACCTGTTGGAACGGATATTGAAAGAACCCATGAAACCTAAATTGGAGTCATAATCTTCTTGAAAAGTGGACCATAAATATTGACGACTCGTAGGGTTTACCTTTAAGTGTGATGTTTATGCCATACAGCCCCACATGAAGTCCCACCTCAGCAGACACCACAGCATTACTGAAGGATTTGTAGCTGGCGTTGGCCTTCACGCTGGCTTCAGCCCAGTCTCCAGTAAAATTCAATGCTGGAGTGGACAAGAAGATCATGGAATGAAAATGTAGGCTATGTTACACAAGTTCAGCAGCTATTATAATAACACAAGATAACTGGAATTAAAGCGTAATTATGCCTATTGTTCCAGTTGAATTTTTAGACTCTTACTCATTGTATGAATGCTATTGCATTACGTCACAAACATGTCAAACCAAACCAATTAAATTTAATGAAAGACACTCTCTGGTAATTACATTGACCTTGGTTAAATGTTGAAAGATTTGTGAAATTAGAGGAAAGCTCAAGCAGTGTATGTTGTCTAATGCAATGTAATTCATACATTTTAAATAGGAAAATATTTTTGAGGCCAATATAAACATATCTAGCAACAACTAGATTTCCAGATTAATTTACTTATTTAAAAATACTTGAAATACTCACCTACTAAAACTGTTCCAATAAATAAACTAATGATTATCCTGAACATCCAGAACAGTCTCTGAAAAAGAGGACATTTTATTTTAACATTCTTCTCTCTCATGCTATTTTATTTTTGTATATATATATTTGACTGATATGAAGTAGCCTACTGATGTAAAAGGCTTCACGCTAGGTTTGTAAATTAACCATTGCACAAAAATTTCAACTAAATTGACAAACAATACTTCAGATATGTAATTTTAGTCTAAATGGTTTTACCGTACAGTTTAACTGTTTAAAAACGAACACAAAAAAAAGCAAATTTCCCTAAAAAAAAAAAAAGGGTTAGAAAACATAAATAAATAGGGCTACATGAAATTATGTACTTGACAACTCAATTCAGCTTACACGGAATCACCTTTTACCTGATGGTTACACAATTTGAGACTCATCATGGCATTAATGATTTCCAAACTCGTTTGAACAGCGATTAGGTTTCTAACACCTTGGCACTTATTTAAACTATAATTTTAGAAAGCTTTCACTGTTCGATCATCTCGCATCCTTATTTATCATTGGTCCTTTTTATAAAGCTGTATAGGTATGGAAAGAGTTAGGTATCAGACAAACTGATCCAACTCACTCACCGATTTGCCACGTATTCCCGGAAGAATCAAGAGGAAACTGACAGCCAGAACCGAGAAAACCAGGATCACGACCAGCAGGCTGATGTCGACGATGAACGGGCTCCTTTGTAGCGGGTAAAACGGGTAAATGCCATCGTAGAAAGTCATCTTCCCTCCACAGGCGAGAACTAAAGCTGAAAGCAGGACAGTGTTGGCCAGAGGCTCAGTTACCTGAAGATTGCAGATAACAGTCTAGTGTGCGAATTATACAGTGACTTTGAGGGGGTCCAAATTTTAGGGCCCGTATTTAAGTGCGTCTAGCGAAACTCGAACTCGAGCGGATTTTTGGCAGCCAGGGGGAGTTTCTTAGACTTTTTTTGTGAGATATGAAACTGTAAGAAGAAGCTAAATAATGACAGGTTTATGTTTTGTTGAAATTTACCTAATGCTAACGAGAAACCTGCCTCTGTTGCGAGCGACTGTTTGGCGCAAAGTGAAATTCGCGCTCTAACTTTAGCGGTAAAAATGTTCATCCCTTTTTAAACAAAAGCTTGTAGTTTAAATAATTTTTACATTTTAAAACCCCTAAACTAGGGCTATGTTACCTTCATTACGGAAACAACGCCCATAATTCAACCCATCTCTCTCACATCAGATTTGTCTTTAAAATCTATAAAATTTCTTAAAATATGAATGAATAAATGATGCATTTATAAACAATAAATAAATCTACAAAACGAGCGCTCCTCAGATCCGTCCGTTATAATGCAAACGGTCCCGCTCAGGTAACCGGTCCAGGTAAGCGCACCTTGAGGTGATTTTTAACGTGAATGAGGATGTAGCCTATGATAACCGGACGTCAAAGCACAATGGATCTTCCTTCATAGTCTGACAGAACTGGATGTTACTTAATAGACATTTAGAAATCCCTACCCCACGACAAAGCAACTCACCTGTGGACGCAACGAGAGCCGCGAAACAACACGGGAAAATATGTGTCCTGGAAATAGGATGATCCTCTCGGCGCTCATCTTTTAAAGGATCGCACTTCCTAATAACAGCTTTGATTTGCATTGATTGGTATTCCCAAAGAGAGGTGTCAACCGCTCATGACCAGCCCTTCAACATAAACCCAGTGTGAAACAGGCAGGTGTGGATGTGAGTCGGACTCTTCCTTTTGTTTTCGCTGCCATCCGATCTATTCGCGGACAGGTGAGGTCTGCTACTCTCTAGACAGGTGTGACTGTATTTACATTTTAATTGCCTTAATGTTTTCTCTGAAGTTCCCGATTTGTCGGTCTTTAAAGGAAAGTTGTGTCTGCTTGTACACAGCAGTTTTCTAGTCTGAAGTCAAGTGCTCTTGTGTGAAGAGGTGTTTCATTCATTGGTTTGCCAGAATGGGTTTTTGTGAGGTACTCTGGAGAACTTTAACTGCACTGTCTGTTCTTTGTCCAGCTATTGGTGAGTAGAAGTCTGTCTATATCTATCTAAATGGTATAGAAACCATTTTCACTCAGAAATTGTTAGTAAATAACAATAATTACAAAGAAATGGCAATTTACGTTGAGTTCAGTGAAATAGCCTTCATTCTATCAACTATCTCTCTCTCTTTCTCTCTCACTCGATTGCATTTTGAAATGAAAAAAAAACTATTGTATTTAAACTTATTTTTCAGTTTACCAGTCCTGAGGACCTCTCAAATGTTTTATGCAATTTTAATAAAAAAAAAATGACAGTATTTTCAATATGGTCTAAGATTTCTGAACGTCGCTTTGTGCATATATGAAAAAACATGAATTTCCAGCTTTTTGTATATCTAATATGAGTTACTGTTATTCATGAAAGTTACTGTGAAGTATTTCAATAAACTGTACTTCAGTCAAGGTTATTCAAAAATATTTCCCTCTATTTTGCAACAACAAAAAAAAAGTAACAAAAAGTCTCGTCAAAAAACGTCTTTTTTGTTCTTTAATCTTGAATGTTTATTTATTTACTAAAGTTACTATTCTTGTATTTCATTTTTTGAGGGACATTTTATGATGTAAATTAGATTTTGAATTCTAGATAAATCCTTGGGACATTTTAAGAACAGCTTGAATGTGATTGAAATAAATTAATATGTCATTAACTAACATTATATGATGATTCACATTTATTGTAGTGTTGCAAAACTCCCTTTGATCTTGAACCAAACAGGTGCCAATTCTGCCATTACCTGGGAAGTTCAAAGGTATGATGGATGGTATAATAATTTGGCAGATCACGACCGAGGGGCTGCAGGTGACTGAATTCATTCATCGTTTAGGCTTTTTACCAAAAAAATGAAGGAAAGAAACATCAGGATGTTCTCCCCGCAGATGCAGCACTGGTCCGTCTCTTTCCGGCGCAGTACAGCGATGGCGTTTATCTGCCCCGACAGGAACCACACCTGCCCAACCCCCGCCAGATAAGCAACATAGCCATGAGTGGCCAATCCGGACTCATGTCCCACAGGAACAGAAGCGTTCTCTCTGTGGCCTTCGGTGAGTGACGCTTTCATTTAAACAAGGCACGACCTGTTGATTGAAGAGCCAGCCCTTTAATTATAGTTTCACATTTTAATAAAGGCATCCTGAGTGTAATTTACCTTAAAGGGATAGTTCACCCAATTAAAATAAAAATTGTACAATTTAATTGCCCTCATGCTGTTCCAGACCTTTCTTTCATGGTACAAAAACCAAGAAATTGCTAGCGACTCTTTTCCATGCAATTACAATGAATAGGAACTGGAACATTCAAGCTTCAGAACAGATGCAAAAGCATAAAATTAGTCATAAGAGGAGTATGTCTAGTTTACAAGGAATCATTCATCCTTTTCGATTAGATTAGATAAACCTTTATTCGTCTCCCAAAATGGGGAAATTTCCATGTTACAGCAGCGAAGAAAAAGTACAAATAAGCAAAGACTAAAAAAAAGGAATAATTTTTTAGTTAAATGATTCATTCACAAAATGGACTGAAACAGTCAACTGAAATAGCACATATTTTTGAATATGATTGAGAAAATAGTCAGATTCAAGTGTTTACTTGCTCTATTTTTTACCTTTTTGATTGGATTATTTCATTATTTCACCACCTCTTTTAATCTAATAGAAATTTCATTTGGCTCAAGTTCAACTAGATCAATTGAGCTGTTTCATTGAAGTCTTTTCAGTCTGACTGATCTATCAGTCCACCAATAAACAGATTATTTGGCTGCTTGTAAATGTAGCTAGTGATTACAGAGGTTCACAAGTTAAAGTTTACCCAAAAATGAAAATGCACTGTCAATTTACCCTCAGGCCTTCCAAGATATAGGTGGCTTTTTTCCTTGAGTAGAACAGTGAAGAAGATTTTTAGCTGAAACTGTGGCACTTGGTGATTGATGAAGTCAGCGGCTACCATCATTTTGAGAGTCAAAATCACAAATCAGGGAACAGAAAATGAATACCTGTGGCTCTTTCTAATACATTGAGGTCTTATGAAGTGAAGTGATCAGTCTGTGCAAGAAACGGATCATTATTTATAATGTTGCTATCTGTAACAGGGACAAACAGAGAAATCTGATTGTTTTTTTTTTTGCCAACTGGTTATTTTGGACAGTTGGTTTAAGTTAACTGGTTCAAATAACTGATTAATCAGTTCATTTACATAATCATGCAATGATGCAACGTAAGCACAGATATAGGCTAATTATTAAAGCACCCAATAATGAAGTGAAACATGGATGTTTTACATTTCTAAAGCATATAATGAATATAAAATAGTCTTCTTCAGATCACCTTTTTACATAAGCAATGATAAAACCATAAAAACTTTCATTTGGGCCTTTCATTCAAGTGTTTGTTTTTCACATTTGCGTATCCCCAGCTCATCAGTCTCCAGCCGTAACTTTTTCGTCGGTTCAGTGACTGTTGGAGTGATGGAACGATTTGGCAAAACCAGCATGACAGGATCAGATACGCTGGTAGTTTTGCTAATTTCAAGTCAGAGTGTCTTGTCAGGTGTCTGAAAGTGAGTCTTGATTAACTGCTTGAGCTGCGATTCAGCGAAATCAGATTCGCATCAATGTAATCAGCATTGTTTACGTTCAGTAGAAAGCACGCATGCTGAACGTAAAAAACACTCATTACGTTCTGGGGTACTCTTCAAAATAGCGGAAGTTTGTAACTCGGGGAGAAAAACTGCTCAATAAATTATCTCATTATTGTTTTCTTTGCGCACAAAAAGTATTCTCGTAGCTTTGTAAAATTATGGTTGAACTTGGGGTGACCCCAGATAGTCGATGATTTGATACTTCGATTCGAGGAGCCTAATTCGACTACCAAACTAACAGTCGAATATTCACGGGCTGTTATGATTATGCCATTTTGACTATATGTGAGTGCTCAAATGTCTGATTGAAAAGAAAGAAGCTTCAAATTACCATATTTTTTGGACTATAAGTCGCACCTGAGTATAAGTCGTATCAGTCCCAAAATACGTCACGATGAGGGAAAAAAAACATATATAAGTCGCACTGGACTATAAGTCGCATTTATTTAGAACCAAGAGAAAACATTACCGTCTACAGCCGCGAGAGGGCGCTCTAGGTTTTCAGTGGTAGACTACAGGAGCACTGAGCAGCATAGAGCGCCCTCTCGTGGCTGGAGACGGTAATGTTTTCTCTTGGTTCATGTCTCTTAGTTCATTTCTCTTGGTTCGTGTCAAATTAATTTTGATAAATAAGTCGCTCCTGACTATAAGTCGCAGGACCAGCAAACTATGAAAAAAAGTGTGACTTATAGTCCGGAAAATACGGTAATATTTTAAAGTGCGTGAATAAATCCAACCACCCCTATAGATTTATGTTTCACTTTCCATAATCCGTGACCGACAGAGGAGCATCTTGGCGGCAGGGATTTAAAACTTTACCAAGACTCAAACTGACATGGGCAGAAACTGGATTTTTTCGAACAGGTAGGGTACAAGTGATTTCAAAACATTTCAGCCGGTGTATATATATCATGGATATATTATTTACCTGATATAAGATGCATTTTATTTTGAGTCAAGCGCTTCATTTTAGTACTACAGTGATATCTCTTCAGCGCACAGCGCAAGCAGGTCAAACTACAATGCAGAATATTAATAACTATGACTGGACTGTCACATCCACGTGAAGAAGTTCGTGAAGAACGCGTCCACAAAAGTTCGCATTTAGAGCCAAGCAGACACGTTTATTTGCATTCGGGCTCTTTTTGCAGATAGCCTATAAGTCTTAATATTAATGTTATGTTGTATAAACAATGAAGCATATTCTACATGAAAGAATGAGTTTAATCCCATTGAATAAAAACTTGCTATCAAATTCTCACTCTACTGGTCATCTCCAGCGCACGCAGCTCAGAACAGAAATGCAGAACATTAGTAACTTCTGTCATATATGCTAACTTTATAATGAGAGCACTATTGTAAAAATTGTGAATTGTTAGGGTTTCGCTGACGTTTTGTGTTAACTATCTTTTAATCAAAACATAAAAACATTATTTACCCCGTTTGTATCTGCGAGGCACTTGTTACACTTTTTCCCTGTTTGTGTTAACATCAGTAATTATGGCTGTCGAATGTCTGACTTGACTCAATGTATTTTGCCCCGCCCCCAAATATATGATTCAACTATCAGTCGAATATCAGCAAGATTCGAAAATTCCGATTCGACTATGAAAATCCTTAGTCGGGGACACCCCTAGGTTGAACCAATGATGTCACATGGACTGTTTTACCGATGTCCTTACTACGTTTCTGGACCTGGGAACATTTCAGTTGTGTTGTTGTCTGTGGGAGGGTCAGAGAGCTCTCGGATTTCATCAAAAATATCTTAACTTGTGTTCCTAAGATGAACGAAGGTCTCACAGGTTTGGAATGACATGAGGGTGAGTAATTATTGACAGAATTTCATTTTTGGGTGAACTAACCCTTTAAGAATTTAAACCCGTTTTAGAGTTCTTTAAGGATTTCAGTAGATATTTTCCTGATATTGCCCCCTTTTTGTAAAAGATTGAAGATAATTTAAATTCTCATGATGGCCATTTTAACACATGCTCTTTATCACTACATTAGGTTACCATGTGTGGTCTGAGATCTCAGAATCCAGAAGACCTGGTTGCCCTCCTGAATTTATGCATATTAAAGTCCAGAAAGAAGATCCTGTCTTTGGTTCTAACTCTTCTCAACCGGTCCTGCTCCAGTTCCAGAGAGCAGAGTGGGATCTGAGCACAGGCAATAGTCCTAACAATCCTCGCACACAGGTGTGTATGTAGACGCAATAGATTATATAGGATTTAGAATGTATCTGCTGAGTTTTTGATTTACGCATAATTTGTTTCAGGTGAATCATGTGACAGCATGGATAGATGGCAGCTCCATCTATGGGTCGTCCAGCTCATGGTGTGATGCCTTGAGAACGTTTTCCAAAGGACTGCTGGCGTCAGGCTCCTCACAGGACATGCCCCGGCGCAGCAGCAGTGGTTACCTCATGTGGAGCACGCCGGACCCCAGCACCAGCCCCGGCTCACAGGAGCTCTACGGTAACATATGGAGCTGCTGCTTTAAGATGTATTACATCTATTTATTTATGACCACATGGTCAGTAGTCACATGGCTAATCTAGGAATTTTTGTCTGATAAGACTTGGAATATTTTGCATTCATACTTTCTTGCAACATCCCTTACAAAATTATACCATGGTATCCACAGGTTCCTTTAAAGCATTTTAGTAACTGCAATTATGTAACACCCTCTGCAAACACTGGGAGCTTCCATAATCGTTGTCATTCATTCGTTTGTTTGTTTGTTTCTTTGTTGTTGTTGTTTTTTGTTTGTTTATGGGAAAATAAGTACTTTTTTATTTTCTTAATGGATAACTGTTTCATTAGTTTGTTTGTCTGTTACCCATTTTATTTCGTTTTGGACAAATACATAATAAATGTATTATATGCATAAATAAATAAATAGACTTATTTATAAATATTACTTTGGATTTATAATAATAATAATGATATTTATTTATATATAGACTAACATATAAATAATACATAAATTGAAAAAAATAAACATATTAATAAATAAATAAATAAATAATAAATACAATTTAATTAATGAATCCAATAATAATAATAATAATAAAGTAATAAATAAATAATAAAAATACAAAATAATTATAAAAATAATAATTATAATAAATAAATGATTGAATAATTAAATAAATACTAGAGTGGTATTGTTGCAACTGTGACTAAAGTAATTATCATAATTTCATACTGGTTATCATGGTAAATTTGGTAAAAGGGATTCAGGTAAAATTTTAAATGTTTTCGCTCCTAATTAAATCCGTCACCAGGTTCAGTCCTTTTGTATGAGCATGTGTCTGCTAAAACCCATAACAACATGTGGCTGTATGTTACTGTAAAAAAATTACATAATACCGATATGAGGTATGGCATGTAAAATATGATGCCAATAGACCATCGTTTTTTTAAAATAATCTTCAATCTATTTATCTCTTGTAAATGGCTCCATAGCTAGCAAAACACTTAGCAATAAAGTACAAGCGAACAAGATACGGATTGGAGTAACCTTTCACTTTGCGCAGGTTTAGTTTGGGTTTTTCATGCAGAGGGCTTATGGAAATGTTGCAAGTTGTTTTCAGCTGCTGGTTTTGTGTGTTCTCAGAGTTCGGGAATTCCTGGGCCAATGAGAACATCTTTACTGTCACTGAGGGAATTATTTGGTTTCGTTACCACAATTACCTGGCCTCCAAACTGCATGAGGAACACCCCTATTGGTCAGACGAAGAGCTTTTCCAAAATGCCCGAAAGAAGGTTATTGCCACATTTCAGGTAAAGCAGATCCTCTATTACTGACTCACTTCATGTAACAGGTGCCAAGTGTGATGCAGTATCCTTCACTTTACATCTCCTTTGAACACTGGCATATAAATATAATGATATATCAGTCTTATTTCTGATTTGATGATCAATCTTTCCTCAGAATATAGCATTCTATGAGTGGCTGCCGGCCCATCTGGGAATACCAGTGACTTCCTATCCAGGTGAGATTTCTGTGTGTGTGTGTGTGTGTGTGAATGTGCACATGCTCCAGTAGTCTGTGGTTTGTCTAAGCCTCAGACGACACACCCACTGACCACAGTCCGTTCACTGACCGTCTGAAGGTCACACTACAACTTGAGTTTCATTCACTTCCAATTATGTAT
Source organism: Carassius carassius (assembly GCF_963082965.1). Classification (NCBI taxonomy): domain Eukaryota; kingdom Metazoa; phylum Chordata; class Actinopteri; order Cypriniformes; family Cyprinidae; genus Carassius; species Carassius carassius. The sequence continues at coordinate 16,592,432 of NC_081797.1, read as the reverse complement.
GTTAGTGGATTAACTCATTATTTTATATTTGTAATTTCAATCAATGTAGCCAATTGTATTGTGATAAAAAATAAAATTATATATATATTTTATATAAAATGTTTGGAAATGTAAACTGATATTTACTACTGACACACTAGAGCAAAACATAGAAATAACTGACTTGAAACCATTTTTTGTTGGTGAAAATACTAGTGGCCCAAGACTTTTGCACAGTACTGTATATCATCCTGGTTTGAGATATAAAGAAGCAACATTTATTATAAAAGTTTTGGAAACAAACATAGAAAATAGCCACCTGTTGATGTTGCAAAACAGTGTTAATATCCTGATATTTCAAATCTGCAGGCCGAACAGAATATTCTACTTTACAGTTATTTAATATAAAGTTACTAGTCTATTACTGCGGTATATTGAACAAAAAAGTGGGCGATTGTTGGCAGACTTGAGCAGACCTTATGCCACAAGTCAGAAGATTGGCTACACAAGACTAACCTGTGGTCTGTTAAGATCTCTCTCATGGTTTGTGTAAAATGCAGTTGGCTTCGTAATCGACAGCATGTCGTTGACATCTACGTCATTACAGGGTAACAGATGCCAAGTATGTCATTTCTGCTGTGGGCAGTACTGTTCACAGTGGTTAGTGAAAAAGAGCTAATAATGGGATAGATATTGTGAAATGAATCACACAGCACTGTCTTTCTGCAGGTTATCAGAAATATGTTGATCCAGGGATCTCTGCTGAGTTTGAAGCTGCTGCTGTGAGGTTTGGACTGACTCTTGCTCCACCCGCTGTATATAAAAGGTACATTTCCCAATTCACTTTTGTCAAACTGATGAGATGAAAGCCATTTATTTCAATCATTGCAAAACACTGTTGACATAGTAACATTCAAGGATTTCTATTCAACTTACACTAAATGTTTGGGGTTGGTATGACGTCTCTTATGCTCACCAAGGCTGATGTTTTTGGATAAAAAATACAGCAAAAATTGTAATGACTTCAAATTGATAGTGTATATATAAAATCTTCCTTTGGGTCTAAAATTGTGCTGAAATGTGATTTTGGGATTCAGAAACAGGACGTGCCACTACAAAAGTGCTGTGAACAACGATGCAAGTAAATCTCCTGCCCTGCGTTTATGCAACACCTTCTGGAACAGAAATGTGAGTCATGATAAACAGGGTTTGGATTGGATTATGCAACCATGCTATTACATATATATATATATATATATATATATATATATATATATATATATATATATATATATATATATATATATATATATATATATATATGGAGAAAAGGAAAAGGAATATATATATATATATATTACATTTTTGTTTAGAAATTACAATTTTGAAATTAATTGTAAAGATTACTATAAAATTATAATATGCAATAAAATAAAAGATGACATTGCTATTTCAAGTTGTATATGTTTTAGAATCCAAACCTGCAGTCCAGTCAGGATGTCGATGAGCTAATAATGGGCATGGCTTCTCAGATCGCTGAGCGAGAGGACAACATCATTGTGGAGGATTTGAGAGGTTGGTTTTTTCAAATAATTGAATGGCATCAAAGACGATCTGTTGGTTAACACATCTTCTCTATTCCTTTTCTCCATTAGACTACATGTACGGCCCCTTGCGGTTCTCGCGCTCTGACGCAGTGGCTTTGACCATCCAGAGGGGGCGTGATTTCGGGCTGCCCAGTTATAATCAGATCAAAGAGAGCCTCAACATGCGGCCGGTCAACTGTTGGGACGAGATCAACCCTAAACTGAATAACACACAGGTGTTTATTATTATCAATAATAAATAGTGTCCCTGTAGCTCAAGTGGTAGAGCATTGTGCTATCAAGCGCAAGGTTGGGGGTTCGATTCCCCGGGAACACATGATAGGTAAAAACTGATAGCCTGAATGCACTGTAAGTCGCTTTGGATAAAAGCGTCTGCTAAATGCATAAATTTAATTTTAATTAAATTTAATTTAACAAATCTCTAACCACCACAGTGCAAATATATCTGTTTCTTTGAATCTGATGTTCAGTTGTTAAGGGAGCTGGCAGAGTTGTATGAGAATGATACCTCCAGACTAGATCTATTTGTGGGCGGCCTGCTAGAATCCCAGGAAGGACCAGGTCCAGTGTTTTCCACCATCATCCTGGACCAGTTTGAACGCATACGAAACGCTGACCGCTTCTGGTTTGAGAACAAACAAAATGGGTGGGACATTTTTCTTTGACGATTACTTGAAAAAACACTCATATCAGTATGGTCAGATAAGCACACTAAATCCCGAAAGATATCCTTCCTTTCAGGTTGTTTACTGAGGAGGAGATCCAAGCCATTCGTAACACCACGTTTCATGATGTCCTTCTGGACGTCACCAGTGCAGAGGAGGGCGACATTCAAAAGAATGTATTCTTTTGGCTGAACGGTAATGAGCAACCCAAATGCATTAACAACATACTCAGGAAAAAAATCATATTACAAAGCTGTGATGTGTTTATATTGGGCTTTTTGTGCAGGTGATCCCTGCCCCCAGCCTCAGCCAATCACATCCTCCGATCTTCACCCCTGTACAAAAGCCTCCTCTATGAGTTACTTTGACAGCAGCAGCCAGGCTGGTTTTGGTGTAACAGCGGTGGTGCTCTTCCTGTTTCCTGTTGGTCAGTGTCATTTGTCAGTTTGTGTGTGTGCTATAAATATATTATAGTTCAATTGCAGTTTCATATATTTATAGACAACTGCATTTGGTCTGGAATTATAAAAGTTTGTTTGTTTATTACATTAATTATTAAACCACAGAAGATATAAAAGTTATAGTATTTTATATAATAAGAATTATATATTTTATTTTAAATAATAATAATAATATGACCTTTTATTAAAAACATATTGGAATGGATCTTTGTGTGAATTGTATTATAAAACAGTTAAAATATTGAATAATAGTATTATTTAATAGATTATAGTATTAAAATAGTATTATTTATAAGAATTTTAAATAACAGTATTTCATATATTCGTATTTGATATAAATACTAGTCATTTTTATAACAATAATTATATATGTTTATGTTTTGTTTAAAAAGGATTGGAATGTAATTCTTGTTTTAAATGTAAAAATAGATAACATTATTAATTTATTTATTTTTATTTAGCTCAAATTTTGTGTATTTTCCATTTAAAATAATTCATATGTCTAATAATAGTTTATTTAATGGATGATAGAGTTAAAAATAGTCTTCTTTATTAGAATTTTAAATGATAGTATTTTAAATATAATATTTTATTCAAATAATGGTATTTTTATGTAGCTATGTATTTTCATATTTTATTTAAGAAAGATTGGAATGTTATTTTGTTTTAAAATAAAAATATATGTAACAACAGTATTTATTTATTTATTAAGCTATCTTAAACTTTGTTTAAATTTCCGTCTAAAATAATACATTTAAATAATATTATTTACATATAGCATTTAATATAAATAGTACAGTTTTTATCTAATAATATTTATGGACAGTATTTTCATTCTTTTTAATGTTTTGTTAAAAAAAATATTGGAATGTCGATCTCTCGACAGTGAGCTACATCGTAGCTTGTGTCGTTGCTCATGTCCGGACGGCCAGATACAAACGATTCCAGAAGAAGCTCAGAGGTTCCACCACAGACAAGAAACCTGTACATGAAACTATTGGTCAGTAATATCACATGCAGTGTCACATTGGTCTGAAATGCCAGTGAAGATGAGTTTATTAACCTCTGTCATTGCATTTTATTATTTTTATTCAGCCAAAGAGTGGTTAGGGCACACTACAGCACCCAAACAAGTCACACTTGTGTTCAACGAGAAGACCGTACTCCAGACGTTTGAAGAGAATGGGTCTCTTCTCAGTTCTCACAGCTTGGGCAATCAAGACCACCTCAATGTGTTAATATCCAATGACCACCAGCATCGTTCTCTGCTCTTAAAGATCCCCAAAGAGTATGATCTGGTAGGAATTCGGTAGTTCAGTCTGTTGCCATCATTCATCTTATGCTCAATGAGACACTAAGATGCTGGATTTCTGTCTGAAAGGTTTTGTTCTTTGAAGACGTTGGCCAGAGGTCAGAGTTCCTGGGTCACCTGCGCTCTGAGCTGGAGGGAAGAATTCAGAATCTCACTGTGATGGAAATGAGTGAGAAAGAGATTCTCAGAGATGCGGTGACCAGAACACAGAGGGAAAAGATTGTGGAGACTTTCTTTAAGCACGCTTTTTCAAAGGTAAGTTGTCTCTTCATGTGTCTACAAGGTCATTTTGTCTTCGTTCTGCTGATAAAGTGTCACAAAGTGGTGGAGTAGCATCATACATGTGTTTTTTGACCGCAGGTCTTGGACATTGATAAAGGTGACGCGGGAGACTTGAGCAATAGGACCAGAGAAGCTTTACAGTGTGAGCTCACACGAGTTGAATTCGCCAGTGTGCTCGGTCTGAAGCCCGACTCGCTCTTTGTGGAGTCCATGTTCACACTGGCTGACAAGGACGGTAACGGATACCTTTCGTTTCAGGAGTTCCTGGATGTTATTGTCATTTTCATGAGAGGTGAGGTTGTTCAAATCTTTTGTATTGCAGTGCAATGTTTCGTTACATTTCGTTACAATATCGTAATTTTAAAATACTAAAAAAGTTAGTGTTAAAATGTTATAATGCTAGAAAATTACCTTGCTGTTACCTTGTTACTGATGTTACAATTTTATAGTATTACAATGCTACAAAGTTACCTTTTTATGTCATTAAGATGTTTAACAATTTTACAGGGTTACAATGTTAGAATATAGCCTCGTTCAGACTGTCAGCCCAAATCCGAAATCCAAATTTTTGTGCAAATCCGATTGAAATCCAATCATATTTAGAAAGTCTGAACAGCATCGAACTACATTAAGTGCAATTTATGTAAATCCGTTTCAAGCTACATTCGTATATGGTTTGGAATCCTATTCAAATCGCATTTCTAGAAATTCATTTCAGTCTGACCGGTCAGATCGGATTTAGCATAGCTTTTTCACGTTCTCTTGCCACGTAAAACATAAACATGTCATGTCATAAGACAACATCTGTATTGCAAACTGTATTGCTGTTATTGTTGTTTTTAGCATAGGCATAACAACGCAATGGCATTGCCATAGAAACCAAGGCTCATTCCTTAAAACGAAAGAGCGTTTATGGACACACAAATTGGATATGAACAGTTTCAATACACTGTGTGGACAGTCACTGATGCTGGATATGCACAAAATCGAATTTGGGCTGGCAGTCTCAACGAGGCTTATTACTATGCTATACATTTACATTGTTCGAATTTTAATAAAAATTTCTCAGCGTTTAGAATGTTACAGTTGTACGATATTACAATGCTACCAAGCTGCTTTGTTTACATGATTAGGCTGTTACACTTTTACAATGTCACAATGCTACAATGTTACCTAGTTACATTGTTGTTACATGATATAACCTTTTTTAAGTGACATGGTTAGGATTAGGACATTTTTACAGTATAACATTGTTACACAATGTTACAGTTTTATGATGTTACAATGCTACAACATTACCTTGTTACATTTTTGTTACATGATATAACCTTTTTTAAGTGACACTGTTAGGATTAGGACATTTTTACATTGTTACAATGTTACACAATGTTACAGTTTTATGATGTTACAATGCAACAACTTTACCTTGTTACATTTTTGCTACATGATATAACCTTTTTTCAGTTTTATGGTGTTGTGATGTTACAACATTACAGTATTAGAATGTTACAATGCTACAAAATCGCCTTGCTATGTTGTTAGGATGTTACAATCTTATACATTGAAGCATTACAATGTTACAAAAGTAACTTTGTGTTGTTAGAATGCCACAGTTTTGCAGTGTTATGGTGTTACTGTGTTGTGTTGGTAAGATTTGATTGGATTTCAAATCCAGGTACTCCCGAGGAGAAGTCTAAGCTTCTGTTTTCAATGCATGACATTAAAGAAGATGGCTTCTTGTCCAAGGAAGAGTTCACTTCCTTACTCAGGTCGGTTCTAATGTTTGTTCATTTTTGAGCCTTGTAGAGAGCTAAAGTATTTTATGCAAAGATTTCTTGATAATAACCTGAAATTAGAGATTCAAATTATACTTTTACACTTCAATAAATCCTCTGAAGGATTTCTTCTGTCTTCTAGCCAGTTTTTCCTCTTGTCTTGTGCAGGTCTTTCATTGATATCTCTGGAAGTGCTTTATCTAAGAGTCAGGCTGAGGATGGTATAGCAGCTATGCTTCAGGCAGCAGGTCTTGACAACAAAGATTCCTTCTCCTGGGAGGATTTTCACTTTCTGCTGCGAGACCATTCAGCTCAGCTCAATATTAAAGGTTAAAGATATATTTTTCTTTCTGCTCTAATCCCCCATGTCATTATATTGCTTAGTTCACCAAACACAGACACATTTGACTTTGAAACTGTTGTTCATGTACTCCCAGGCATGGAAGTACTTGGTAAGAAAAAACTATCCAGACAACAGCGAGTATCTTTCATTGAGAAAAATAGGTAAATAAAAATGATATAACATAAAACAAATTTTGAATGAGTACACGGTAATACAGCTAAAGTTGTTTTGTAGTTCTTCAGCCATGGAAGAGCTTACTCACAGGCCTGAGGGGGAGCAAGAGCAGGAACTTCGTCAAAGACAGATCAAGAAGTGAGACGTTAATGTATAATATCTCTGCTGTGGTTATTTTACAGCATGTGTAGCATTATGTAACGTGTTCTGACATGTGTATGGTCATTAGGAGCTCAGTAGGTGTTAGATTTAAGCTAGGTGTTAGATTTAAGCCTTTGTGAAACCCGTCATTTATTGGCTATTGAGAAATGTGGCAATCAGTATTTGCGGGAAGTGATGCCAGCATTCTGTGATGTAATATTGGTCAGGTTTCGCTTTGAACGTCATAATCTTTAGTTGACTGACAAAATTAAACAGATTAATGCAGTAGCAGAAATAACTAGATTTTTACATATTATGAAGACAGTGTGAGTGGAGATGAAGCAGAGAATCAGAGCAGCCTGAAGGACTGTGCCAGTGACAGTCTAGCCTTTTGAAAAAACCCAACCCAAGTTTAAGCAATAAAGGTCTTGATTTTGTCAAGCCACCCTAGTTAAAGCCTAATGTTTCTTTTTTCCCTTGTTAGAATTGAACAAAGCAACCCAAAGGTGTATGTGAGGCCTCAGAGAGAACGCTACAATAGAAACCCAGTGCAGCAATGGATCCAGCACTTCAAACGCTTCATAGAAAACTACAGAAGACATATCATTTGCATAGTCATCATATACGGGATCTCAGCTGGACTAGCACTGGAAAGATGCTACCGTAAGTGTCCCATTATATTCTCTCTTTCCATCACTGAACATTGGATTGTGCATATTTAAGCCTTAACTTGATTTATTGTGATCATGTTGAATAGTTCCTAATTTGTGACACTGGAGATCCGCACTAATGGTTACAAACCAATAGCAATGTTTGTAGATTATGGTTTACAGGCCCACGGAAGTGGCATCCCAGAGACCTCCATGGTGGGTGTGCTTGTGTCTCGTGGTTCTGCGGCCGCTATCTCCTTCCTGTTTCCCTACATGCTCCTCACCGTGTGCCGTAACCTGATAACCATGTGCAGGGAGACTTTTCTTAACAGATACATCCCATTTGATGCGGCCATCGACCTTCACCGTCACATGGCTATAGTTGCTGTTGTCCTCTCAGGTCAGAAAAGATCAATTCGCTCTACATGCACTAGCATTTAATATTTAAACTCTCCCTTAAACTTCCACTTTAAAAAGTATTTCACCATAGATATGATTCAGTATAATGTTATATCACTGTAATTATGCTTTAACACTTTGTGTGTCAATACATATTTGTGCAGTTTATAGCATACAGTGTGTGAATCACATTCATTTAATTACCAGGGTTCAAAGTTCCAATACATATTGTGGCATACATCAATTGTATTAATACATGTGCTCATATAATATTTTATTTATTGATCTATTTTTGTGCCAGTTGTTCACAGTTTGGGTCATGTGGTCAACGTTTATGTTTTCTGCATCAGTGACCTCAGCATCCTTTCCTGCCTGTTTCCTAGAGTGTTCTCCAACAATGGGTAATTCATGTTCAGCTTGATTGACATAAGAAACGTTTTACTTGGATATTCATCAAACAATTTTTAAGTAGCTGGGTTTCCATCACCCTGCTTTTATGCACATTTTGAAGAATTGAGTGATGGGAACACTGACTTTTAACGTGGTTTTTGACTTACAATACAAATAATTAATACAAATAATGGGAGATGGAAATGCATTTTGCAAATAAATTCCTCTTAGCGCATTAAAAAAGTAATGTGACTTTGCACTATGGGCAGTAACGCATTATTTAGTAACACGTTACTGTAATTTGATTACTTTTGTAGTAACAGAGTAATCTAACGCGTTATAGTTTTCAAAATAAAGCAAATAAATTGTTATTCATCTATTGCACAAAAGCAACATGAACTAATATAAAATATAAACGATTAGCAGGTGCAAGTGTATACAGAGTTTCAATTTTGAGCAATGCATTGCTGAAATTTGCATGCTCACGTTTCCTCTCATTATAACACACGAATTGTAGACATTATGAAATATTAATTATCCATATATTTATTGTGTTATAACAGAGATTTGTGAGATTGCAATGAACTGAGATGTCTTTTAGAGATTATAAATGCAGCACATTCTGCCAAACCATGCACGCAGCAGCCACCTGCTTTAGTTAAAAATAACAGCGTTCTGTGAATGTTGATGCTTTAATAACAAATATTTATCTGGAACGTGTATGCTGGGATTTCATAAATTTCATGGAGAAAAAAAGTAATGTAACTAGTAATGTAACTATTTACTAATTACTTTTGAAATAAAGTAATCAGAACAGTAACGTGATTACTTTTAAAAGGAGTAATCAGTAATTTGATTACATTTTCAAAGTAACTTGCCCAACACTGAACCTGACTAACCAACGGAGCGATCTTGTACCACAGCATCTAAAATGTTGTTATGGTCATTCAGAAATGCCAGAGCAATGTCTGTCATCAGAGTATTTCTGTATAATTGCCTCCTAGAAATGTCTTACACGACTGACGAGCAGCATCCACTTCCAAGAGAAATAACCGCATTCATTGTGTTTTGTCTGCTCACTCTGAGCCGCAAGTAATTTATGATATATGAAAATTATTATATTCAAGTAGCTTCTCCTACTTTTCTTAGTGATTTATAGTTCCAGTTTATCAGGAAGTGACGATTTTGTTCTCTTTGACTCGTTGGATGGAAACGGTGCTTGTTCGCAAATGTTTTGTACGATATTCCAAATTTGCGCATAAGTTAAATTCGCAACTTTGGAGGGAAACCCGGCTAGTGTTACTACTGTTTCAGATGGTTCAAAATAATGTTCCCGTAATGTTTCATAAAATGGAATGTTCTCTAGAATGTTTGTGTAACCATGGAAAAGGTTTTTAAATCATTTAATAAACTGGATGTTGTGAATGTTCAAAGAACATTAAAAAAAAAGAACATTTTAATTGGAACTTAAAATATTCTTAGAATATATTTTTCCTCTAGGAAACTCTACTAGTGCAGGAGCCTTGCCCTAAATTCTGTGTTGGTCGTTTGCAGGTCTGAGCTTCCAATGAAATGGACCTTCTGGTTTTTCAAGACAGTTCCTGGTAAAGCTGCACATTCAGTGTTGTTTTGATATATTCAGTATTACATTTACAGAGTCGGTTTATTATTTTTCTAGACATGTGTTTGCTGCAACACTCTGTTTTGTTTTTCTTTCAGGTCTCACTGGAGTTCTTTTGCTGTTGATCTTTGCCTTTATGTATGTCTTTGCCTCGCACTATTTCAGACGCATCAGCTTTAGAGGATTCTGGATCACACACCACCTATATGTGCTCGTCTATGTCCTGGTAAAGGAAAAAAAGCACCTATCCATGAGTGTTAGAGCTTCAGTATTATGTACTAAGGCTGGACTGGACACAGGAACTGACTTTCTCTCTTTCTCTCTCATCTAATTTGGCAGACTGTGATCCACGGCAGCTACGCCCTCCTCCAGGAGCCCCGCTTCCACATCTACCTGATCCCCCCTGGCCTCCTCTTCCTCCTGGACAAGCTCATCAGCCTCAACAGGAAGAAGGTGGAGATCCCAGTGGTGAAAGCCGAGCTGCTGCCCTCAGGTAGACGATACTCTCAGCAGATCCATCACAAAGCTCTTTTATCTCAGAGTCTCCAAGGGCCTGTGCTGTAAAGTGATCACTTTTAATTGCTCTGAAATCATACGGTGTCTAATAATAGGAAACCTTGAGTTGAATTCAGGACTCACTTTATTTATTTTAAAATAAAATTATGTTTAAAATAACACCAATTAGGTAACACTTTCTTTCAATAGTCCACTCTAGACATTCAACAAGCGAAAAGTAACTTTGCAGCTATGTCAACTATGAATCATTAGAGTATTAGTAGACTGTCTCCTTAGTATCTGCTAACACTTTATTTTGATGGTCCCCCAATAGTCATTCTAATGATTATAAGCATTGTTGGGGAAAGTTACTTTTGAAAGTAATCCATTACAATATTGCGTTACTCCATTAAAAAAGTAACTAATTGCATTACTTACAGTATAGTTACTTTTTATCGAAAGCAATACATTACATATTTTTTTATTACTTTTTGTCAATTGAACTGGGCTCGCTCGTTTATTTTAAAAGTAAAAGTGAAATTAATAAGTCTCAGCTTGAAGGAAGTCCCGCTACACTTACTCCCAATATCTCTCAACTCGGGGCCAGAAGAGGTGTCTTGTATTACTTTCAATGGGTTAGTTCACCCAAAAATGAAAATTCTGTTATTGATGAACAACATGTGTGTGAGTAATTAAAGACATACTTTTCATTTTTGGGTGAACTAACTCTTTAAGTAACTTTCATTACTATTTTGAAAAAGTAACATGTAATCTCATAAATTTAAAAGTAACGTGTAACTTTACTAGTTACTTGTAAAAGTAATCTGATTACATAACTCGCGTTACTTGAAATGTGTTACCCCCAACACTTACTATAAATAACTTTGCTTTTTTATGTGAACTTAAACTAACTCTAACCTTAAAATAAAATAAAATAAAATAAACAGTCTTTTGAAAGTTAGTTGATATGTCCTGCCAAAGTTATTTATGGCAAGTAGAATGTCTAAAGTGGACTAGTGGCACTGATAACAAATTTGATTCTCAATTTCTCTGAACTGCCAGGTGTAACTTACCTGGAATTTAAGCGTCCACAAGGTTTTGTCTACCGCTCGGGACAGTGGGTACGTATCGCATGCCTGGCGCTGGGTACAGATGAGTACCATCCTTTCACCCTGACCTCCGCACCACATGAGGAGACCCTCAGCCTTCACATCCGTGCAGTGGGACCCTGGACCAGCAAACTCCGAGAGGCCTACACCCCTGAAAATCTCCTGGAGTTTGGAGGATATCCAAAGGCAAGGATACCCAGTTTGTCTTCGGTTCATATAGATATAGATAAACTTGAATGCTGCCGATATGATAACCGATTATTTAGATATATATGTGCCGATACCGATACAGGAAGCCCCTTCATTTGGTACATAAAATTAGAAGTTAAAATTAATGACAAAACTATTATATTCAACAAAACTTATTTTCAGATATATTAATCCCTTGTTCTGTCACTTGAACTAAGACTCCACAGCACTCTGTTGCTCCACATTTAAGAGTTTAAAAATTACATTGTTTGAATTTTGTGATAAAATGAACAGTATTTGAAAGCTAGACCCTGCTCTATGTCGACAGCTGTATCTGGATGGGCCATTTGGGGAGGGCCATCAGGAGTGGACAGACTATGAGGTGTCAGTATTGGTGGGCGCTGGGATTGGAGTCACACCTTTTGCTTCCATCTTAAAAGACCTGGTGTTCAAATCTTCAGTCAAGTTCAAATTTCACTGCAAAAAGGTAAAATACAATGTGCAAAAAGTTTTTAATGTCTTGTAATTAATGATTGAGTTTTTAATGAGGGGAAGTCGTGGCCTAGTGGTTAGAGAGTTTGACTCCTAGCCCTAGGGTTGTGGGTTTGAATCTTGGGCCGGCAATACCATGACTGAGGTGCCCTTGAGCAAGGCATCAAACCCCCAACTGCTCCCTGGGCGCCGCAGCATAAATGGCTGCCCACTGCTCTGGGTGTGTGTGTGTGTGTGTGTTCGTGTTCACTGCTGTGTGTGTGCACTTTGGATGGGTTAAATGCAGAGCACGAATTCTGAGTATGGGTCACCATACTTGGCTGAATGTCACGCCACTTTAACGACTCTTAACATGGTGTCTCTAGGTGTATTTTATCTGGGTGACACGGACTCAGCATCAGTTCGAGTGGGTGTCTGACATCATAAGAGAGGTGGAGGACATGGACGCTCAGGAGCTGGTGTCAGTGCACATCTATATCACACAGCTGGCTGAGAAATTCGATCTCCGCACCACTATGCTGGTAAATCCATTGTTTATTTGAGAATGATAAGAGTTTTTTATTGGTTTATAAGGTTATTGTAAGTTCAACTGAACTACTGTGATGTAATCTAAAGCAGGTAACTGATATGAAGTTATGGTTGGGTGTAAAATCATCACTCTTTCTCTTTCTCAAGTATGTCTGTGAGCGCCACTTTCAGAGGGTGTGGAACAGGAGTCTGTTCACTGGCCTGCGCTCCATCACACACTTCGGCCGCCCACCCTTTTTGGCTTTTCTCAGTTCGCTACAGGAAGTTCATCCAGAGGTCAGAAGCCAAATAATTTGCTTCTAAGATGCACTGAAGCTTTACAGTTAACTTTTCCACCAGAGTTTTTGACAGAAGTTGCTAGCCACCACCAGTGTTTTTGCAGATTTTCACAAAAATTTCATGGCCCTTAGAATATTTCGTGGTATGAATATCTAAACATGCAATTAAACAAAATAAAGATCAGACCCTCTACTTTAAACAAAAAAATAATAAGTTTTCAGTTTTATTCTAGCTTCAAGCATTGTGTTTTTATCAACACTTGAATGTTGGTAGATTTCCATAAAAAAAATCGACATTTTGGGAAAGAAGTTGAGAAAATATCATTTTTATTAAATACTACATCTGGATCATATTCAGTAATATATCAAAGAAAAGATGCAGTAGATGGCTTCGATCAGTACTCCCAAAGCTTGCACAGGCCTTTACCACTTTCTGGATTATAACTATAACACTAGGCAGTTTTCATTTATATGCGCTTAGTGTTGATGATTGCATTATTTTTCATATGCATATGCTTACATATTGCGTCTTCCTGGTCTGTGTTTTTGATCAGCACGTTCAGGATATGCGCCCCCTAGTGTATAACAGTGGAAACACAGAAAATTCTGTGTTTTGCAGGGAAGCGTTTTCTCATGAATAATGGAAAATTCTGTGTTTGGCAGGGAAAGAGTTGCCAATATATAATATGCTAATATAATATGCTAATATAATATATAATATGCTAATATTATATGCTAATATAGTTATCCTTATAGATGTCTTTATCATTATAGTTATTTTTATCCTTAAAATCATTATTATAGTTATGTTTATCGTTATAGCTATCTTTAGCATTATAGTTATCATTGTTGTTATCATTAAAGTTATCTTTATCGTTATGGTTACCATTATAGATATCTTTATCGTTATGGTTGTCATTAAAGTGATAGTTATTACCTTTATTGTTATAGTTATCATTCTAGTTATCGTTATAGGTATAGTTATCGTTAAAGTTCTTTATCATACAGTTATCCTTATAGTTATCATTATCATCTTTTTAGTTATAGTTACTGTATAGTTATCGTGGTAGTTATTGTTATAGTTATCTTTATCGTTATTGTTACAGTTATGTTTATAGTTATCTTTTTTGTTAGTTATCTTTATCGTTAGTTATCATTATCATCACAGTTTTCTTTATAGTTACTGTAACTCTATCGTTATAGTTATCTCGAATGTTATAGTTATCGTTAGTTATTTTTGTAGTTATTGTTGTAGTTGTGTTTATTATTAAAGTTATCTTTATCGTTACAGTTAACCTTATGGAAATAGTAATCTTTACAGTTGTAGGGCATGTACTATTGCATTTTTCTAAATCTTCATGTATTAGTAAATATCTGTGATTCATAAGGGATCTTGTGAAAAGAGTCATTTTAGGTTAATAAGTCATTTAATTAGATCATTGTGACAGTGATATCAACCTCGCGTACACCACTGATGATGTTTCCTTGTTAAAGGTGGAGAAGATCGGCGTGTTTAGCTGTGGTCCTCCTGGTCTGACTAAGAATGTGGAGAAGGCCTGCCAGCAAATGAACAAACACGACCAGACACATTTTGTTCACCACTATGAGAACTTCTAGACTTTATGATTGAATCAACAAATCACTGAATCATCAATATTGATTCATTTTGAATGGCCTGGAGTCCCATTATTCAATTTAAAACAGTATGAGTTGCTATTACTAGTTGGTAAAGTTAAAGTCATATGAATCTATAATGCAGTCAACAGTTGAGCTAAATTAAACCTAAACAAAACAAAACAAATGCATACAAAATTTCATACAAAGAAACAGATTGCTGATATTTTGGAGTTATGATAAATGAATCACTTTTAGTGTTTTTTTTTAGTTACTGTACTGTACTTTTTTTTGCATCATTTTCTGTGTTTCTCTTTTTGAATGCAAAAATACATAGAGATGATGTACATTGTATGTAACATGATGAATAAATGATGTGTTATTCCATTTTAGTCAAATGTAATTGTCATTTGAGTGTTATTGTTGATGTCTCATAATCATTATCGCGAAAAAAGGAATAATCAAATTCCATCTTCAGCTTTTTTGATTGAATTTGATTATTTTGTCTTAAAAATTAACTTTTATCTTTTGTTGATGCCTCTTAATTTCAAACCATTCAACTAGAAGTGCACAATAAATATCGGCCGATAATTAATAAGCATCTCGTCAGTAAAGCCGGTTCTCTAATCAGCGGTAAATTCCATCAGGTGCGTGGTTTCACATAAAGCAGCTGTTACTACACAGAGCCGTTCTTAACTGATGACCTGCGCAAATCCACGTTCATTTTCAGCGTTTATTTGCGCACCTAGTCAGTTAACAATGGCTCTGTGTAGTAACAGCTGCTCTATGTGAAATCACACACCTGATGGAATTTACCAGAACCGGCTTTACTGACGAAATGCACATTAATTATCGGCCGATATTTATCGTGCACCCCTACATTCAACAGTTTGATCAATAGTAGGAATTTTCCATTAAAACAGCTGAGATGAGCATCCTTCAATATTTATTCCAACTACATAATTTAGTGCAGAACTATATGATTATTGGCAACAATGCAATAAAAGTGGGGGAAATTTAGGACAGTGCTGACCGATAATATCACTTTTGGGAATGTGAACATGATTTGCACAAGAGCAATCATCAGAGTACAAGAGAAGCATAAAATAAGGATGAAGCAATATGAATGAAAGAACTCCACTGTCCACATGCAGTATTTTGGTGTGTGGCTTACTTGGATTTAAGTTTATTATGGGCTTGTTCTTCTTTTCTTCTCTATAAAGATCTGGAGTCAAATCGTACCCTGTGATTAATTGCACCACACGTACAGAAAAATTTTATATAAAACTTTTCCAAAAGTGCATATGTTTATAAACACATAGGCCTATGTAGATATATCTTTACAAATACATTAAAAGACACAAATGTATTTGTAACTCCTGAATTTTGTCTATACACTTTTTTTTCACTTTCTCTATTATTTTGCTTTGAACAAGATGATTTGAATCTCGCCACATGGTGATAGGTGGATGCTATACCATTTTACTTTCTTACTGGTTAATTGCAAGTTTGAATTTTGGTCTTATTTGTATTTAAATTCGTCTTTTCTACTGCAATCTTTAGCCCTGATGAAGGCCTGTGTGGTGAAACGATTCTTTTCAGTTTCACTTTCTGATCATTTTCACATTTCCACTTCATATGCATTGCTTGTTTTGTTCAAAATACAGGTCAAAATCACTGTCACGGATGTCATAAAGTTTTAGGTCACCAGTACTCAGAATACAATAAAATTATGCTTATATATATATATTTTTTATGGTTTTAGTTTAAAATAAACACACTGGTCTGTGGAATCAAAAAGTTTGAAAACCCCTGTCTGGGGTGTGTGTCTGGGGCCTTAGACTTTATGCTGGGTTAGACTGGGTTAAGTTTCTGGATTAAGTAACTGGTAACGAAAGATGGATTATAAAGGATATGGATTTAAAAATGGAAAATATTAATTTTATCATATGCAATGTGTGCATATATATATATATATATATATATATATATATATATATATATATATATGTGTGTGTGTGTGAATTATATTACATTAACAAAGAGACTCTGCAACATCTAGTTGTTTATTTCTTTAAATGTTCTCGGATTATAACTTGATGGTCTGATTTAACAAGAATCTACACTTTGAAAACTGATCATGTCACAAGTGTGTGATGTAATGTTGGGTTTTTTTTTTCAGAACAATTAAGGTGTGCATTATATGGTGAATTCGGGTAAATTGTGATGACTTAACCATCCCACAGTTAACCTGAATTTACTAGTTATATTGCTGTTATGTTATATATTAACATGACATATTCTTTGTATTTTTTTCACTTGTGTGAATCATTTCCATGAAAGCATTTCAGTTTACTGGAAGAGGAAGTGTGCAGTGAAACACGAGTGACTGGAAACATGGCCTTTGATGTCAACAGATCTGTGTCATAGTTTCTCCTCCATTTTCACAGCCTTAGACTAACCTTTGATTCCACAGATATGAAGATTAAACACGGTGACATGCTGTCTGAGATAAAACCAACACTAAAGCTTGTAATTAGATCAAACTATTACTCATTCCATTAGAACCAAATGTAAGCATAATGATAAACTTAATCTCAACTTCCTTTTCAGAACTGGCCCCGCTTACTCTTCTGGCCTGTGATCAATACAGCATATCTATCGCATATTTGCATACATATATATATATATATATATATATATATATATATATATATATATATATATAAACTCAGCAAAAAGATTTTTCAGCATACTTATGGACAATTTTGGAAGTTCCAAATAAGCCATTTATTACTTAATTACTGCAATCCTCATGTTGTGCCAAACCTTCTTTCATCTTCAGAACACAAATTAAGATATTCTTGGTGAAATCCGGGAGCTTTCTGACCCTACACAGACAGCAAGGGTACTACCACAATCGAGACCTAGAAACATAGTGAGGACATTGGTAAAAAAGTCCATATGACATCAGTGGTTCAACCGTCTTTTTAAGTAGCAACGAGAATACTGCTTGAGCACAAAGAAAACTAAAATAATGACTTTATTTAAGAATTTCTTGCACGTTCACGACAGTCCCGCGATGCATGCGTGTGCATTCCTCTGCTTGTAAAATCTCTGCTCTGGTAATCTTGCAAACTATTATTTTATTCCTTGATGAATAGAAAGTTCAAAATAACAGCATTTATTTGAAATATAAATGTTTTCTACCAATTTAAATGCATTTACTGTCACTTTTGATCAGTTTAATGCATCCTTGATAAATAAAATGTGTTAAAGCTATAAATAAAATCCTATAAGTTTAAGTTTAATAGCGGCCATGCAAGACATTAAAATAATTTATTCAAGCATTGATTATAATTGGGGACTTTTGAAAAAATGGTTAATTGTTATTTAAACTGGTAATAACGTAATGTTAAAAACAGCAGTGAAAACTTCCTGATGCTGTAACAAAGGTGTATTTACTGACAATCAATCATTTTAATGTAACTCCTTGATAAAGATTATGTGAAACTGATAAGTGAGGGTTGGATCGGTCACGTACACATCCTGGAATATTATCTGATTCACTTTCAATGCAGTCGGGAAGACCGATGCTGCATCATGTGATTGCAATCTTGTAAGTTGTGTTATAAAAAGTTGCAGTATCATGGTAAAATAATGCCATCAGATGATAATGTGTGACAACCAGCCTGTTGTCTGTTGCTACTGAATGAATAACAGCTAAACATTGCGTCTGTTCACGGATAACATGTTTAATTGTTATTTTTATACCATTAAATCACTTGTTTAGAATTTTACGCACATAATAACCTAAATTAGTGTCTAAAGAAACTGTAAATGGTTTTGAAATTCTATACCAACCTGTATAGCATTATTTAGTGTTTACTGTAAATCAAGAGCTCAATGTGTTATATTGGTTTTTTAAGGCGGCACTTGCTCAGCCAATGGCATGAGTTTGGGGTGGGATTCAGTGTTTGACCACCAATTGCAGACATGAGTTATTTTGTTAGGAAACATGTTCGAAAATAATCAGCAGTGCAAACTTGCCACCTTTCATCAAAATTCATCGCTATGAATCCAAAATTTCTATTTTGGACATTTCTATTCACAAGTTTTTTTTAAGCGTTGAGTAGCCAATCACAGGCATCACTGTTGGAAGCAATGGCCAATCAGAGGCGTTTACTGTAGGACTACAGAATCTGCTCTGAATTAATTTAGGTTTTCACACAAAAAGGTTCACTTACTGAGCTCTACACCCAAATCTTCCTTCTTTCTTTTCTTTTCTTCTTCTTCTGTTCTTGAGACCATGGCAGCCTAAAAAAACGGTTTGTAGGAAAGTTATTAAATTTGGCACACTGATAGAGGACAGTCTTAACAATCAGTGGCCAGGAGATGGGTGTTTGGTCACCCATTTTGTTCAGTTTGGCCAAAAATCACAAGACTAGTCTCTTTAAATTCAGTGTGACATTGAGTTGAACAATATCCATTTTTTTCATGTCGGCCATATTGGGCAACAGCAATTTTAAATACTGTTGTAATATACTATATTTTACAAATGCATGGTGTGTCATCAGCACCATGCCCTGAAGGTACTCAAAAAGGTGGACTACTCTTTGATTTGTTTTGCCTATTGTCATGAAACTGGTCTCTATATTCTTTGAACATTAAACATAAACATAAACATTGAAAACATAATTTTTCTGGTTAATTCCTTTTCAATTAACTCCTCCTAATCCATTGGTTCGATTTTTACCAAATTTGGGGTCGACAGATAAAGTTGTTTTCAAACTGCATCTGATTCTTTCTCTGCAAAGCCTTGACTCGCCTCACACTGGCCACACCACATCAATTTGGTAACAGTGCCACCTATTGGTCAGAAGTGACAAACCAGTGGTTGTATTTATAATTTTGTCAACAATTTTGCCTAAAATTATCTCCAAATGTCTGCTTACTTATTTTTGGAGTTGGTCTGATGCTTGCATTTGAACATTTCGAGTTAGTAATTTGAACGAAGTGAATCTGAAATTTTCTACTGTATTAGATATTCTTATCATTCTCTGTATTAACTTCCCTTAACTAAAACTCATGAGGTAAATTTTGCACAGATTCGGGTATGTTTAGAGTCTTATTAATTAAAAAAAATGGTTTTGTGACATTATGATTTTCTTTGGCCATTATGTAACATAATGCATCATTTAAAAAATATATATGTATGGATTTAAATCAAAGCATTTTCATTCTTATTTTGACGAATGTTGACGATGGTTCTGATGTTACAGACTAGACACAACAGAAGCCGATCAGACGATCAACACAACAGCATAAAGCTGCACTTTTTAACCTGTCTCTTGCTGCAGTTTGTTTTTGGTTCTGGAATTAAACTTTCTCATTGGAAGATGATGCCACCTACTGGTCAGATGTGGCAGAAACTCATAATCAGTTGATCATTTTTGTGCTAAAAAACAAAAACAAAAAACTTTCAAGCTGTAAGAGATGCAGTGTAATTGTCATTGGATAGATGCCCAAAACTGATCTGATCTTGGCTTGCATGCGTCACATTGCACTGCAGAATCACTGTTATTCTGACTATTTTATGTTTTACAGTCTAAATGCTGTATTCCAAACAATAGGTTCATCTCAGATTGTTGGCATATGATCTACACATTTGATATTGTAGTTTTATTCTGTGCTGTTCAATTTTAAGAAAAGGAGCAAAAACTATTTACAAGATCATCTTGCTTGATATTACATTTAAAAATATAAAGATCTGAAACCACTGAGACAAAACCACCTTTGCAGAAATTAAATTAAAGAGAGGTTTAACAAGTGGGATTTTTTTTTCAATTACCAAATAGAGAGAACATGGGCAGTGAGGATATTCAGTATTCTGGCTTTATTCATTATTATAGACTGAGTATTAATACTGTTATTTTAGAGTTATATACTGTTATTTTACTGTTATTAGTCTTGAGAGCATCAATTCAAATGAAAACAGGAATTCTTCACATCGCTTTCCAGTATGTTCAATGTTTTCATTGTCCTGGAAGAGGAGGTTCTGATGGAAAACATGGGAGACTTTACAAATGCTTTCAGTGTCCTCTTTCAAGAAAAAGAATGAATGTATAACGAGTTAAAATACATGTCTGAGTTTATTCAGAAGCTCCTCTTGAACCTCGGGACTGAGAGCAGCAGAGAAGTGCAAAGTCTGAGGAACAACTTATTGTGAATGTAAGTTTTATTATAATGGTGTTTTATGATCATTTGCATTTCTGCCGGTCTTTGTTATGGTGTTTTCAGATGTGTGATGTTTAAAGTGTGAGGTGAAGTTTTAAAAGCACTTAAAAGTGTGCTTTTTGGATGTTTTCTTTCCAAAAAATAATGCATTAATGTATAAATGGATAAAAAACGATGTTGCCTATGTTTTGTTTAGTTTTTGGTCTCGCCTTCAAAATGTATTATTATTCATTTTATTTTATGATGTAGGTATACAACTGTATTATATAAGAAGTTGGTGA